>NC_090371.1:8469770-8484770 GCF_036365525.1 Heterodontus francisci | reverse complement strand
TCAAGACAGCATTTGACCGAGTATGGCATCAAGGAGCCTCAGCAAAACTGGAGTCAATGGGAATCAGGGGGAAAACTCTCCGCTGTTTGGAGTCATATCGAGCACAAAGGAAGATGGTTGTTTGTTGGAGGTCAATCATCTCAGCTCCAGGACATCACTGCAGGAGTTCTTCAGGGTAGTGTCCTGGGCCCAACCATCTTCAGCTGCTTCATCATGACCTTCCTTCAATCTTAAGGTCAGAAGTAGAGATGTTCGCTGATGATTGCACAATGTTCAGCATCATTCGTGACTCCTCAGATACTGAAGCAGTCCAAGGGAGAGCTAAGAAGAGCAAGGAGAGGACACGAGAAGTCATTGGCGGATAGGATCAAGGAAAACCCTAAGGCTTTCTATAGGTATATCAGGAATAAAAGAATGACTAGAGTTAGATTAGGGCCAATCAAGGATAGTAGTGGGAAGTTGTGTGTGGAATCAGAGGAGGTAGGGGAAGCGTTAAATGAATATTTTTCGTCAGTATTTACAGTAGAGAAAGAAAATGTTGTCGAGGAGAATACTGAGATTCAGACTACTAGGCTAGATGGGATTGAGGTTCACAAGGAGGAGGTGTTAGCAATTTTGGAAAGTGTGAAAATAGATAAGTCCCCTGGGCCAGATGGGATTTATCCTAGGATTCTCTGGGAAGCTAGGGAGGAGATTGCAGAGCCTTTGTCCTTGATCTTTATGTCGTCATTGTCGACAGGAATAGTGCCGGAAGACTGGAGGATATCAAATGTTGTCCCCTTGTTCAAGAAGGGGAGTAGAGACAGCCCTGGTAATTGTAGACCTGTGAGCCTTACTTCGGTTGTGGGTAAAATGTTGGAAAAGGTTATAAGAGATAGGATTTAAAATCATCTTGAAAAGAATAAGTTCATTAGCGATAGTCAGCACGGTTTTGTGAAGGGTAGGTCGTGCCTCACAAACCTTATTGAGTTTTTCGAGAAGGTGACCAAACAGGTGGATGAGGGTAAAGCTGTGGATGTGGTGTATATGGATTTCAGTAAGGCGTTTGATAAGGTTCCCCACGGTAGGCTATTGCAGAAAATACGGAAGTATGGGGTTGAAGGTGATTTAGTGCTTTGGATCAGAAATTGGCTCGCTGAAAGAAGACAGAGGGTGGTGGTTGATGGCAAATGTTCATCCTGGAGTTTAGTTACTAGTGGTGTACCGCAAGGATCTGTTTTGGGGCCACTGCTGTTTGTCATTTTTATAAATGACCTGGATGAGGGTGTAGAAGGATGGGTTAGTAAATTTGCGGATGACACGAAGGTCAGTGGAGTTGTGGATAGTGCCGAAGGATGTTGTAGGGTACAGAGGGACATAGATAGGCTGCAGAGCTGGGCTGAGAGATGGCAAATGGAGTTTAATGCGGAGAAGTGCGAGGTGATTCACTTTGGAAGGAGTAACAGGAATGCAGAGTACTGGGCTAATAGGAAGATTCTTGGTAGTGTAGATGAGCAGAGAGATCTTGGTGTCCAGGTACATAAATCCCTGAAAGTTGCTACCCAGGTTAATAGGGCTGTTAAGAAGGCATATGGTGTGTTAGCTTTTATTAGTAGGGGGATCGAGTTTCGGAGCCACGAGGTCATGCTGCAGCTGTACAAAACTCTGGTGAGACCGCACCTGGAGTATTGCGTGCAGTTCTGGTCACCGCATTATAGGAAGGATGTGGAAGCTTTGGAAAGGGTGCAGAGGAGATTTACTAGGATGTTGCCTGGTATGGAGGGAAGGTCTTACGAGGAAAGGCTGAGGGACTTGAGGTTGGTTTCGCTGGAGAGAAGGAGGAGGAGAGGTGACTTAATAGAGACATATAAGATAATCAGAGGGTTAGATAGGGTGGATAGTGAGAGTCTTTTTCCTCGGATGGTGATGGCAAACACGAGGGGACATAGCTTTAAGTTGAGGGGTGATAGATATAGGACAGATGTTAGAGGTAGTTTCTTTACTCAGAGAGTAGTAGGGGCGTGGAACGCCCTGCCTGCAACAGTAGTAGACTCGCCAACTTTAAGGGCATTTAAGTGGTCATTGGATAGACATATGGATGAAAATGGAATAGTGTAGGTCAGATGGTTTCACAGGTCGGCGCAACATCGAGGGCCGAAGGCCCTGTACTGCGCTGTAATGTTCTATGTTCTAATGTCCATGACCATCTCCAACAAGAGAGAATCTAACCATCTCCCCTTGACATTCAATAGCATTACCATTGCTGAATCCCCCACTATCAACATACTGGGGGTTACCATTGACCAGAAACTGAACTGGACCAGCCACATAAATACTGTGGCTACAAGAGCAGGTCAGAGGCTGGGAATTCTTCGGCGAGTAACTCACCTCCTGACTCCCCAAAGCCTGTCCACCATCTACAAGGCACAAGTCAGGAGTGTGATGGAATACTCTTCACTTGCCTGGATGGGTGCAGCTCCAACAACACTCAAGAAGCTCGACACCATCCAGGACAAAACAGCCCGCTTGATCAGCACCCCGTCCACCACCTTCAACATTCACACCCTCCACCACCAATGCACAGTGGCAACAGTGTGTACCATCTACAAGATGCACTGCAGCAATGCACCAAGGCTCCTTAGACAGCACCTTCCAAACCCACGACCTCTCCCACCTGGAAGGACAAGGGAAGCAAATGCATGGGAACACCACCAACTGCAAGTTCCCCTCCAAGTCACACACCATCTTGACTTGGAACTATATCGCCGTTCCTTCACTGTCACTGGGTCAAAATCCTGGAATTCCCTTCCCAACAGCACTGTGGGTGTACCTACCCCAAATGGACTGCAGCGGTTCAAGAAGGCAGCTCACCACCACCTTCTCAAGGGCAATTAGGGATGGGCAATAAATGCTGGCCTGGCCAGTGATGCCAACAAGCCATGAATGAATAAGCAAAAACTACGGGAAACAGGACATGGCCACCTATGGTAGTTGTCTGGGTAGGTTTAAAACAAAAGGTGCACTCGAGAATGGGACATTCTTTCCTTCCATGGATCATTGTCTGTGTGTTAGATGTAACACAATACATGACCATCCAAAAGTAAACGTAGTTAGTGCTATTCCTTCCTCACCTGTGGATGCTTATACCGCATGTCAGTGACTCTTGGTCGAAGGTAAACCCACATGCTGGCTTCCCCAGATTCCTGATGTCACACCGGCATGTGTATGTCCCTCCCCTCTCTGAACAACACTCGATGTTTGGACTGTCCCGTGTTAGATTTCTTTGATTAAGAGGGATGGATGGGATTCATACGAGATGTGACTATCCTGGTTCATTATCCCAATTGACTCTACATTAAAAAACCTCCCACTCATTTTCTACCCCTAGTACAACAGGAACTATGGCCTCACTCCCATAATCCCTGTCTCCTTTTACCAAGTATGACAACCCATGCTGTCTCACCCCTGAAACATAATTGTAGTTCGTCAGCCATCCATTAAGCATACTATCATTTACAAAAGTGAGGATATGGTTATTCCCAATATCCAGTCACTATTTGATCCAACATATAACTCCCATACATTGAGCACACGATGGCCGTGGCTATATTTGCTCAGCTTCTCTTTTATCTTTAATCAAACTGGTAATGCTATCCTGAATCTGAGAACATTTTCACCTCATCTTTAACTGTTACTAGGTTTCGAGATAACTCCTTGGTCTCGTTAGTTAGCCTCATTATGTTCCCACATATCCTCAATGTCTACCCTATTCCAGGCAGCAGTTCCTACTGCCATCCCGATTCCCATCCATTCCCATAGCCCTCCTTTCTTTCTACGAGTTGGTCCCGTGGAATTTACTACTATTGAAATTTCTGCTGTTCTGACTCCCCACCCTGTCTTGTCCCTGGTTCTTTAGCAAGAAATCTCCAATACCTTCCCGACTAACTGATGGTAAAATGTTTCATAACTCTTAGAACACAATGCGTGGGGAAATGGGGCCTCCGCAAAATGAAGTACCGCAGACACTTTCTCATATCTCGTGTTGTATAATAATGTGTGTGGGAGTAACTATTAATCCGTTTGCTGGTCCTTTGCTCAATTGCGGACACTTCTCTGCCTTTTGTCTTCCTTCCCTCCTGGCCTCCACTGCCTTTACTTTCCTTTTCCCATACATCAATTTGTTGGATTTCTCCTGGTCTGTTCCCTGGCTCTGCACTAAAACATTCGATCATCCCTTTGTCTCTTTTGCTTGTTTTTGGCCGGTTTAGTGTCTCCTGGTCCTGTCCTAAGTATGGGATCCCTATACTCTTTGGGGCGACCTTGGTAAAATTTAGGAAACCAAACCCAGTGTCTTTCCACTTCCCCAATCCGAGTCGGAACCTTGGTGTTACCCTTTATACCATTCTTGGCACATTGACTTGCCACCTTCACTCCTTCCCCGTCTTGAACCCATATTGTTAACATTGCACCTCGCCCATCTGCACTGATCACAATAGATGGTCATATCACACCCGGTAGTCTCTTTAGATCCTGGCTTTCTTAGAACATAGAACATAGAACATAGAGCAGTACAGCACAGGCCCTTCAGCCCACGATGTTGTGCCGAACATTTATCCTACTCTAATATCAAACTAACTACCTACCCTTCATTCTACTATCATCCATGTACCTATCCAAGAGTTGCTTAACTGTCCCTAATGTATCTGCTTCTACTACCACCGCTGGCAGTGCATTCCACGTACCCACCACTCTCTGTGTAAAGAACCTACCTCTGACATCTCCCCGAATCCTTCCTCCAATCACCTTAAAATTATGCCCCCTGGTGATAGCCCTTTCCACCCTGGGAAAAAGTCTCTGACTATCCACTCTGTCTATGCCTCTCATCATCTTGTACCCCTCTATCAAGTCACCTCTCATCCTTCTTTGCTCCAATGAGAAAAACCTTAGCTCCCTCAACCTTTCTTCGTAGGACATGCCCTCCAGTCCAGGCAGCATCCTGGTAAATCTCCTCTGCACCCTCTCTAAAGCTTCCACATCCTTCCAATAATGAGGTGACCAGAACTGAACACAATATTCCAAGTGTGGTCGAACCAGGGCCTTATAGAGCTGCAGCATAACCTCGCGGCTCTTAAACTCAATCCCCCTGTTAATGAAAGCCAACACACCATACTCTTTCTTAACAACCCTATCAACTTGGGTGGCAACTTTGAGCGATCTATGGACATGGACCCCAAGATCCCTCTGTTCCTCCACACTACCAAGAATCCTGTCTTTAAGCCTGTATTCCGCATTCAAATTCGACCTTCCAAAATGAATCACTTCACACTTTTCCAGGTTGAACTCCATCTGCCACTTCTCAGCCCAGCTCTGCATCCTGCCAATGTCCCGTTGCAACCTACAACAGCCTTCCACACTATCCACAACTCCAGCAACCTTCGTGTCATCGGCAAACCTGCTAACCCAGCCTTCCACTTCCTCATCCAAGTCATTTATAAAAATCACAACGAGCAGAGGTCTTGTGCGGATGTGTTCCTGTACCGTACAGTCGATCCTTGCCTCATGATTTTGACACCATTATCAGTCCTGGGATGAGTCTGGGGATCAGCTCAATGTTGATCTGTAAACAGAAATTGTGAAGTATTTACTCTTTCACAGTTTTCAGCTGATTTATGTGGTACCACCTTGTGCACCTTAAACCTCTTTTCCCTGGGAACCGAATCAGATAAATTGAGGGACTCAAGTGGTCCACAACTGGGTATGGCCCCTGCCATTTAGGTTCAAAGGAATGCTCCTTCTTGCCCTAATTTAGGACCATGACCATGTCTCCCACTTGCTATTCAAAGGGTCGTGCCTTTTTGTCAAAGTATTTCTTAATCTGCTGCTTCGAATTCCCCAGCTTTTGTGCTACAAACTGATTCAGCTGATTAGTGTTCTATTACCTGCTCCAGCCACTTAGACCTACATGACCTTTGTAACAAAGGTCCTGCACATGGCAATATCGAGTGTCTCGGAGTTCTCACCAGTCTCCCGGTCATAGCCTGATATGGAGACACGCCGGTCGTTTTATGTGGAGTGGAGCAGATTGCCATCAAACACATTGGCAACACATTAGCCCATAGAGTGGGGTGATCTGCACATAGCTTCTTTAACATATTCTTCAGGGTCCTATTGCCCCTCTCCACCACTCCCGAAGACGGGGGGGGTGGTGAGAGATGTGTAGTCTATGCTTTATCCCCATTATTTCTTGAAGGTGAGTGAAAACTTTTCCAGTAAAATGTATTCCCTGATTGCTATCAAAGTGTAACGGCACTCCCCACCTGCAGATCACCTCACTCAATAAGATTTTCGTGGCAGTGACTGTGGTGTTAGAACGACAGGGGACGGCCTCAGTACATTTGGTGAACTGGTCCACCACAATCAGAGCATAAGTATGACTTCCTGGTGTCTGGTGCATGGGGCCAATGAAATCAATCTGTAAATGTGCCCAGGCGGTGAGGCACTCTGGATGAATGCCCGTTTCGTATTGGGAGTGGGATTGTATTGTAGATAAACCAGACACCGTGAGACTGCACATTCCACAATACTCTCCATGTGACCTTGGCAAGCTTCTGCCAAGTTGTCTCAGCTGAATAAAGGCTGCCCATCGGATGTGAATGGTAAAGGAATAAAAGTTCCTCTCCCACCGTCAGTGGAACACACACCACTGATAATGCGCTGGCTGACTTTTGCAGCATCAATATTTGGGGACTGGAGTCAGAAATAGGGCTCAGCATGGTGTCTGCAGTGCATGAGGTGGACTGCGGAGGAGGCCTGCCTTGGTCATGCCACGATATCTCTGCGGTATACAGTGGGTACTGCTGCTGCAGAGTGTGCAGGTCAATAGGAGGAGCTGGGATACAATCGGCTACTGGATCTTCATATCCATCTGGGAACTCAGAGGTCCCCTGACAAGGCTGCCTCCTGTTTAAACTCTAAAGAAACACAAATCATTTAGATTGTTGATTACATAGAATATACAGCATAGAAACAGGCCATTGGGCCCACCTAGTTTGGTGTTTATATTCCACATGAGTCTCCTCCCATGATATCTTGGCCTTTCAGCATATATTTTTATTCCTTGTTCTCTCATTTACTCATCTAGTTTCCTTTTGAAAGCACCTAAGCTATTTGCCTCAGCATTTCCCTGTGGTAGCGAGTTCCACATTCTAATCACACCCTAAGTAAAGAAATTTCTCTGTTTTTCAGATTCATTAGCAAACATCTAGTATTTATGGACCCTAGTTTTGGATTCTCCCAGAAATGGAAACATTCTTTCCACATCTATCCTGTCCATCCCATTTTGAATTTTGAAGACCTCGATCAGGTCACCTCTATGTCTTCTCTTTTCTAAAGATAAGTGCCCAGCCTGTTTCAATCTTTCCCAATAGCTGTAATTGCTCAGTCCTGGTACCATTCAAAAATCTTTTTTATACTTTCTCCAGTGCTTCTATGTCTCTTTTATAGTACGGAGTCCATAACTGCACGGTACTGTTCAGTGCAACTTGACCAGGATCTTGTAAAAGTTAAAGATAACTTCACTCAGTCTGAATTCTGTATCCCTAGAATAGATCCCAGTGCTGTGTGAGTATTTTTCATAGCTCTACTAATCCACAATGGAGCTTTTAATGATTTTTCACTTGTATCTCCAGATCCCTTTGCTCTCCTACCCTCTTCAGCTTCTTGTTCAGGGTATGATGAGAAGGAAAAGAGAGGCTTTTAGCAAATACAAGGAGAGCAAATCAACGGAAGCATTAGTGGAGTACAGAAAGTGTAGGATGGAGCTTAAGAAAGCAATTAGGAGAGCAAAGAGGGAATATGAGAAAGCTCTGGCTGGTAAAAGTAGGGAAAATCCCAAGATATTCTACAAGTATATCAATGGGAAGAGAATGACCAGGGAAAGAGTAGGACCCATTAGGGATCAAGGGGGAAATTTGTGGGTGGAGCCAGAGGACATTGGTAAGGTGTTGAATGAATACTTCACATCTGTCTTCACCCAAGAGAATGAGGAAGTAGATATGGAACTTAGAGAGAGAGACTGTGAGGATCTTGAGCAAATTGTCATAGGGAGTGACAAGGTATTGGAGATTTTGGAAGGCTTAAAAGTGGAAAAATCTCCAGGTCTGGATGATTTGTGTCCCAGGATGCTGTGGGAGGCGAGGGTGGAGATTGCAGGGGCTCTGACCCAAATTTTTAATTCCTCTCTGGCCACGGGGGAGGTGCCAGAGGACTGGAGAACAGCTAATGTGGTCCCACTATTTAAGAAAGGTTGTAGAGATAAGCCAGGGAACTACAGACCAGTGAGTCTCACGTCAGTGGTAGGGAAACTATTGGAGAAAATTCTGAAGGAGAGAATCTATCTCCACTTGGAGAGGCAAAATTTGATTAGGAATAGTCAGCATGGCTTTGTCAGAGGGAGGTCATGCCTAACAAATTTGATTGAATTTTTTGAGCATGTGACCAGGTGTGTAGATGAGGGTAGTGCAGTTGATGTAGTTTACATGGATTTCAGCAAAGTCTTTGACAAGGTCCCACATGGGAGACTTATCAAGAAAGCAAATGCACATGGGATACAGGGTATAAAAGCAAAATACAGCAGATGCTGGAAATCTGAAATAAAAACAAGAAATGCTGGAACCACTCAGCAGGTCTGGCAGCATCTATGGAAAGAGAAGCAGAGTTAACGTTTCGGGTCAGTGACCCTTCTTCGGAACTGACAAATATTAAAAATGTCACAGGTTATAAGCAAGTGAGGTGGGGGTGGGGCAAGAGATAACAAAGGAGAAGGTGCAGATTGGACCAGGCCACATAGCTGACCAAAAGGTCATGGAACAAAGGCAAACAATATGTTAATGGTGTGTTGAAAGACAAAGCATTAGTACAGAAAAAGTGTTAACGGACTGAAGATTGAACAGCAGTAAGTGCAAACATGAAAAAACAAACAGTGGGTAAGCAAACTGAACAAACTAAGATGAAATGAAATAAATGCAAAAAAAAGGGTTGTAAAAAATGTAAAAAAGAAAAGAAGAAAAAAGAAAAAACAACTAAAAATGAAAGTAAAATGGGGGGCTGTCATGCTCTGAAATTATTGAACTCAATGTTCAGTCCGGCAGGCTGTAGTGTGCCTAATCGGTACATGAGATGCTGTTCCTCGAGCTTGCGTTGATGTTCACTGGAACACTGCAGCAATCCCAGGACAGAGATGTGAGCATGAGAGCAGGGGGGAGTGTTGAAATGGCAAGCAACCGGAAGCTCAGGGTCCTGCTTGCAGACTGAGAGGAGGTGTTCCACAAAGCGGTCACCCAGTCTGTGCTTGGTCTCCCCAATGTAGTGGAGACCACACTGTGAGCAGCGAATACAGTATACTACATTGAAAGAAGTACAAGTAAATCGCTGCTTCACCTGAAAGGAGTGTTTGGGGCCTGGGATAGTGAGGAGAGAGGAGGTAAATGGGCAGGTATTACACCTCCTACGATTGCAGGGGAAGGTGCCCTGGGATGGGGACGAGGTGGTGGGGGTAATGGAGGAGTGGACCAGGGTGTCGCGGAGGGAACGATCCCTTCGGAATGCTGACAGGGGAAGGGAGGGGAAGACATGTTTGGTAGTGGCATCATGCTGGAAGTGGCGGAAATGGCGGAGGATGATCCTTTGGATATAGAGGCTGATGGGGTGGAAAGTGAGGACAAGGGGAACCCTATCACGGTTCTGGGAGGGAGGGGAAGGGTTGAGGGCAGAGGTACGGGAAATGGGCCGGACACGGTTGAGGGCCCTGTCAACAACAGTGGGGGGGGGGGGGGGGGGAATCCTCGGTTGAGGAAAAAGGAGGTCATATCAGAAGCACCGTCATGGAAGGTAGCATCATCAGAGCAGATGCGTCGAAGACGGAGAAACTGGGAGAATGGAATGGAGTCCTTACAGGAGGTAGGGTGTGAAGAAGTGTAGTCGAGGTAGCTGTGGGAGTCGGTGGGCTTATAATGGATATTGGTAGACAACCTATCCCCAGAGATGGAGACAGAGAAGTCGAGGAAGGGAAGGGAAGTGTCAGAGATGGACCATGTAAAGGTAAGAGAAGGGTGGAAATTGGAAGCAAAGTTGATAAAGTTTTCCAGTTCGGGGCGGGAGCAGGAAATGACACTGATACAGTCATCAATGTACTGGAAAAAGAGTTGGGGGAGGGGGCCTGAGTAGGACTGGAACAAAGAATGCTCGACATATCCCACAAATTAACAGGCATAACTAGGACCCATGCGGGTACCCATAGCAACACCTTTTACTTGAAGGAAATGCATGGAGTTGAAGGAGAAGTTGTTCAATGTGAGAACATGTTCAGCCAGGCGGAGGAGGGTGGTGGTGGATGGGGACTGGTTGGGCCTCTGTTCCAGGAAGAAGCGGAGAGCCCTCAAACCATCCTGGTGGGGGATGGAGGTGTAGAGCGATTGGACGTCCATAGTGAAGAGGAGGCGGTTGGGGCCAGGAAACTGGAAATTGTCAAAGTGACGTAGGGCGTCAGAAGAGTCACGGATGTAGGTGGGAAGAGACTGGACCAGCGGAGAAAAGATAGAGTCAAGATAGGAAGAAATAAGTTCAGTGGGGCAGGAGCAGGCTGACACAATGCGTATGCCGGGACAGTTCCGTTTGTGGATTTTGGGAAGGAGGTAGAAGCGGGCTGTCCGGGGTTGCGGGACTATGAGGTTGGAAGCCGTAGGGGGAAGATCTCCAGAGGAGATGAGGTCAGTGACAGTCCTTTGGACGGTGGCTTGATGTTCGGTGGTGGGGGCATGGTCCAGAGGGAGGTAGGAAGAAGTGTCCGTGAGTTGACATTGAGCTTCTGCAAGGTAGAGGTCGGTATGACATTTGACAACAGCACCACCCTTGTCTGCAGGTTTGATGACCATGTCGGGGTTAGACCTGAGAGAACGGAGTGCCTCAAGTTCAGAGAGGAACAGGTTAGAGTGAGTGAGGGGGGCAGAGACATTGAGATGACCAATGTCTCGCCGACAGTTTTCAATGAAGAGATCAAGAGCAGGTAAGTGGCCAGGGGAGGGGTCCAGGTAGAGGGAGAATGCTGGAGGCGGGTGAATGGGTCTGCTGGTCGGGAAGAGGACTCCTGGTCAAAGAAGTGAGCCCGGCGGCGGAGGCGACGGAAGAAGAGCTCAACGTCATGCCGAGCGCGAAATTCATTGAGGTGGGGGCGTATGGGGATAAAACTGAGACCTTCGCTGAGTACAGAACGTTCACCATCCGAGAGGGAGAGGTCAGAGAATATAGGGAATACACGGCAAGGGGTCAGATCAGAAGGGGTGAGGTCAGAGGGAAGTGAAGCAGGAGGAGGATCTGGAAGAGCATTCGTCCCCATCAGCTGCCGGAGCTTGCATTCCTTGACACCTGAAAGGAAGAAAAAAAGTTGAGTGGTTCCAGCATTTCTTAGGATACAAGGTAACTTGATAAGGTGGATTCAAAATTGGCTTAGTTGTAGGAGACAGAGAGTGATGACAGACGGCTGTTTTAGTGACTGGAAGCCAGTGTTCAGTGGCGTACCACAGGGATCTGTGCTGGGTCCCCTTTTGGTTGTCATTTATACAAACTACATAGATGACTATGTGGGGGGTAGGATCAGTAAGTTCGCGGATGACACAAAGATTGGCCGAGTGGTTAACAGTGAGGTTGAGTGTCTTAGGTTACAGGAAGATATAGACAGGATGGTCAAATGGGCAGAAAAGTGGCAGATGGAATTTAACGCTGAAAAGTGTGAGGTGATACACTTTGGAAGGAGTAATGTGACATGGAAGTATTTAATGAATGGCCTGACACTGGGAAGTTCCGAGGAACAAAGGGACCTTGGCGTTTTTGTCCATAGATCTCTGAAGGCAGAAGGGCAGGCTAATAGGGTGGTGAAAAAGGCATATGGGACACTTGCCTTTATCAATCGAGGCATAGATTACAAAAGCAGGGAGGTCATGTTGGAGTTGTATAGAACTTTGGTAAGGCCACAGCTGGAGTACTGTGTGCAATTCTGGTCACCACATTATAGGAAGGATGTGATTGCATTGGAGGGGGTGCAGAGGCGATTCACCAGGATGTTGCCTGGGATGGAACATTTAAGCTATGAAGAGAGGTTGGATAGGCTTGGGTTGTTTTCACTGGAGCAGAGAAGACTGAGGGGTGACCTGATCGAGGTGTACAAGATTATGAGGGGCATGGACAGGGTGGATAGGGAGCAGCTGTTCCCCTTAGTTGATATTGGATTTTTAAAAATTTTGATCTAGAGATACAGCACTGAAACAGGCCCGTCGGCCCACCGAGTCTGTGCCGACCATTAACCACCCATTTATACTAATCCTACACTAATCCCATATTCCTACCACATCCTCACCTGTTCCTCTATTCCCCTACCACCTACCTTTACTAGGGGCAATTTATAATGGCCAATTTACCTATCAACCTGCAAGTCTTTGGCTGTGGGAGGAAACCCACGTAGACACAGGGAGAACTTGCAAACTCCACACAGGCAGTACCCAGAATTGAACCTGGGTCGCTGGAGCTGTGAGGCTGCGGTGCTAACCACTGCGCCACTGTGCCGCCCTTGAAGGGGCAGTTACGAGGGGTCACAAGTTTAAGGTGAGGGGTGGGAGGTTTAAGGGGGATTTGAGGAAGAACATTTTTACCCCGAGGGTGGTGACGGTCTGGAATGCCCTGCCTGGGAGGGTGGTAGAGGCAGGTTGCCTCACATCCTTTAAAAAGTACCTGGATGAGCACTTAGCACGTCATAACATCCAAGTGCTGGCAAATGGGATTAGGTAGACAGGTCAGGTGTCTTTAATGCATCGGTGCAGACTCGATGGGCCGAAGGGCCTCTTCTGCACTGTATTATTCTGTGATTCTGTTTTCTAAAGTGCAGCTGATGTCTCTACTTTTCCTGTCAAAGAACAGGCATGGACTCGATGGGCTGAATGGCCTCCTTCTTTGCCATAAATGACTATCACATTTATCTGTGTTAAAGTTAAAGTTCATTTTCCACTTAACTGGTCAGCCTGCAAGTTTTCTCATGTCTTCTTGTGTTGTTTTACATTCTTCCTCAGTGTCAGCTATACTCCCCAGTTTAGTACAATCTGCAAATTTCATTATTGAGTTACTTGCTCCCAAATCTAAATCATTAATGAATGTTATGAATAATAGGAGTCCCAGCACTGATCCTTGTCCAACACTGCTTTGTATCTTTCTCCAATCAGATCAACTACCCTTATCCCTACTCTTTGCTTTCTATTTTTTTAAGCCAATTTGCTATTCATTCAGTTATTTGTCCCCCAATTCCACAATCCCTAACTTATCTTATGGTACCTTATTGAAGGTCTTTTGAAAATCCAAGTATATGACATCTACTGCATTATTCTTGTCTACTCTATTAGCTCTTCAAAGAATTCAATCAGGTTAGCTAAGCATGACCTAGACTTTCATAAACCATGCTGACTATTTTTTAAGTTATATTTCCTGTCTCTCGATGCTCTTCATCACTTGTTTTATATACAACATTAGCTGCCCACCAGTCCTCTGGCACTATTCCCTCCTCTATGCAATTTTTGCCTTTGCTATCTCTTCCCCAATTTCCTAATTATGTGAAGTACCAGATGGAAGAACCATCAAACTTTGTCCTTTTCAATGTCACAATAGTTTTGAGTCAATGGAAAGTCATTGAGCACACTCCAGGACAGTCTGTAAACGTGAATGACAAAGAGGGAGGTCTCACTTTCTAATTGGCCAGAGGGAAGATGAGAGACTCCAGGCAGGGTATGAACCTCTATGGCCTACAAATGGAAAAGGTTAATACCAATTAGTTAAGGGACTACTAACTTGCTGGTACAATTTCCCTGTAATAAGGGTAGGATTGCAAAAGATTTTATGATATGAAGAGTGGTTGGGAATTGATTGAATCTCACCGAAAACTTTATCGTGTTCATTCAGATATTTCTTGTTAAATAAACCAATTTACAATTGCCTTCATTTCAATAGTGTACTTTTCAGTCTTCTTTCCAAAAAGATAGGAGAAAGCATGTGGTGTAGCAAGATCATAATATCAAGGACACCCAATATGGATAATGCGCTTGGGCAGTTAAGGTTGACCCATATTGTGCCCACTTCCTCCTGATATACAGATCTAGTAGCTGGGCCGAGTGGGAGTAACAGTGGTGTAAACATGGTATGTACCATTGTCAGAGTTGTTGGGTTGTAATGTGTCTCCGGTATGTGTCACTGTGAACTGAAGGATTGTAATACAGTGATCAGACTGAGGAGTGTTGCCCAGCAGCCTGTGATACGGTTATGTTATACTTTCATTCATCTGTTCTCGAGGTACGGGTAAGGGTGACACTGCTGCATTTATTACCCATCCCTACTTTCCGAGAGAAAGTAGTGACCTCCTTCTCTGCTGCAGTCCTTGTGGCGATGGCTTTCGGTTGGCAATTCCTGATCAAGTAACACACTATCCTTTTTTTTTTATTCGTTCATGGGATGTAGGCGTCTCTGGCCAGGCCAGCATTTATTGCCCATCCCTTATTGCCCTAACTGAGTGGCTTGCTAGGCCATTTCAGAGGGCATGTAAGAGTCAAGCACATTGCTGTGGGTTTGGAGTCACATGTAGGCCAGACCAGGTAAGGACAGCAGATTTCCTTCCCTAAAAGACATTAGTGAACCAGATGGGTTTTTACAACAATCGACAATGGTTTCATGGCCATCATTAGACTAGCTTTTTAATTCCAGATTTATTAATTGAATTCAAATTCCACCTTCTGCTGTGGTGGGATTCGAACCCATGTCCCCAGAGCAATATCCTGGGTCTCTGGGTTACTAGTCCAGTGACAATACCACTACGCCACCACCTCCCCTGACTGGATATATACTGTGTTCCCTTAATGAACCCGGGGACAATGAAGGAACTGCATTGTATGCCCACTTCAGGATTGTGTGGGACTTGATGGATGACCTGAAGGC
>NC_090371.1:8257270-8464770 GCF_036365525.1 Heterodontus francisci | reverse complement strand
TAATTTATTCCAGAGATTTACTATGCTAAATAAATAAATTAATATATTAAAAAACCTCACATGTCTGACTCCCAATTTTCAATTCTACTCTAATCTTAATTTCTCAAATTCCACAGAACTACCCCATAAGAAATCATCAACACTCATCATGAAGATGCCTAAAAGGTTCTCTTTATGAACACAACTGATATTCAGCAAAACAGATCTTACTGAAAAGTACCACACACTGGAAACATCATTCAGGCCATAGCAGCATTTGTTTAGTTTCCATATTTTTCCTTCTGCATCTGCTGCCTCTTTAGGCGGTTTCAGAAACACTTCTCTCTGTAAAGTATCGTCCTGCATAAACATGGCTTTTATGTCAATTAACCTACACTCCCATGAATATGTGGTCAAAAGAGCCAAGAAGATTTTTAAGATTACTTTCCCAGCTGTAGGCAAGCCCACGCTAACATCTGTATCACCCAATCGCTCTTCAACACGCCTCACATCTAATCTCACTTTAATCTTATAAATCCCATCTGCAAGAACTTTTTCATTACAAATCTATATAACAAAGCTGGCTGACCCTTATCTGGTATTCCAGAATAAACTCCAAACTCTCTCCAACTATCCAAATCCCTTTGTTTTGCCTCTCATTAGTTTATCTTCAAGTTTATTGGCAGCCACCAACACTTCAGTCTTGAGGACTTCTGTTCCGCGACTGTTCTGTAGCCTTAATTTCATTGTCTCATCTATTCAGGCTACGGCCTCTACTTTCTCTCTTAAGTATTCCCCGTTTAACACTCATCACCTGAATACAATTAAACATCCAATTAATATACAAGTAACAGCAGGCACCTGTTTCCTTTGCTAACTAACCTGTTCAACAATGTGTTCTGCTTCCAGTCTGAGGTTACCTCCAGTCATGGGGACAGGACAGGATGTTGACTCTCAACACATTGAGGGTCCAACCTCCCTTTGTTCTCCCAAAATTATGGAACATTTTGCCTTACAAATCTATTCAGGAGTAGAGCAGTAAAAGGAAATATGTGGAGCACCCAAATTAAATCCATTTAATTTTATTGATATGTGGTGTGACTTTGGGTGGGATTGAAAGGTTCTTTGTGATAGTTTGGTGAAGGAAGGGAGTGCTCTCTGATTGGTGGGATGTAAAAACTGGTGTTCCCCAGGGATCTATTCTGGGGCTTCGGCTTCTCATAGAAACATAGAAAAATAGGAGCAGGAGTAGGCCATTCAACATGATCATGGCTGATCATCCAAACTCAGTCCCCTGTTCCCGCTTTCTCCCCATATCCCTTGATCCCTTTAGTCCTAAGAACTATATCTAACTCTTTCTTGAATATATTTAATGATTTGGCCTCAACTGCTTTCTGTGGTAGAGAATTCCACAAGTTCACCACTCTCTGGGTGAAGAAATCCCTCCTCATCTCAGTCCTAAATGGCTTATCTCTTATCCTTAGACTGTGACTTCTGGTCCTGGACTCCCCCGCCATTGGGAACATCCTTCCTGCACCTAGTCTGTACAGTCCTATTAGAATTTTGCTTGAGGACTTCTGTTCTGTTTGCTGGCGGGCAGCCATAAAGACAGGGCTAAATTGTGGCGAGTCGAAGAGACTTAGTAGTTGGCAGGAAAAAAGACAGAGGCGCAAGGGGAGAGCCAACTGTGCAACAGCCCCAACAAACAAATTTCTCTGCAGCACCTGTGGAAGAGCCTGTCACTCCAGAATTGGCCTTTATAGCCACTCCAGGCGCTGCTTCACAAACCACTGACCACCTCCAGGCGCGTATCCATTGTCTCTCGAGATAAGGAGGCCCAAAAGAAAGAAAGAAGAAAGGTTTCTATGAGATCCCCTCTCATTCTTCTAACCGCTAGCGAATACAAGCCTAATCGACCCAATCTCTCTTCATCATATCAATGACTTGGATGAGGGAATAAAGAGTTGCATATCCTAGTTTGCAGATGATACTAAGTTAAGAGGCACAGTAAACTGTGCAGAATATGCAAATTCGTATAGCCAGACTGAGTGGGCAGATGGAGTTCAATGTGAGGAAGTATGAGATTATCCACTTTGAATAGGAGAAAGACAAATAGTGAGAGACTCTGAGCTGTGATGGAGCAGTGGTTTTAGGTGTCCATGTGCACAAGTTTGATATTAAACCTGGAGTGGGTACAATGCCAATGTACCAGAATATCAGGGCTTAAACAACAGGAATAATGACGTGGCTTATATTCTTCTGACTTTAGAAGGTTGAGGGGTGAACTAATTAATCATATGATAAAGTGACTAACTTAGATGGATACAGAGAAGCTATTTTCTATGGCGGGAGAACTCACAACAAAATTAGAGCAAGGCCAATTGAAATCAGGAAGCACTTTTCGATGCTTTTTCTGCTCTCCCTCTATCCATTATTAATACATTGACTCAGCCTCTCTTACAAACTTTTTTAGAAATTGATATATGTCCTCATACACTTTTAATGCGTCCTCTATCCCCTGAGCTTCATCTCGTATCTTTTTAGCAACTTCAGTTTTACTTCCTTTGCTAAGCTCAATGGAACCCTTTGTTACAGAGTAGATATCCCAGGCAACAAAGAGTGCGGATACAACTCCTGAAACGGCTCTAGTGGTTTTGGACAATGCCAGAGGGGTTCCATACAGCAGACGTTTCACATTTCCAGCTTCCGTTGCATACTTTGTATTTTGAGCATTGTAACTCAACGCCGTCAACTTTTTGGCCAATTCTTTCAGGCCGGGAGTTTTCTTTAACACTTGTTTGGCCAGCACTGATGCTGTCACATTAAAGGTTTTCATGCTGATAGAACTAGATTGTAATCCAGCTTTAACTTCAGACAGATATTTTTTCCTGTATTTATTGAAGATTTTCCTTGCCTTCCTGACTCCTCGTAAACGCTTTTTTGTTTCTTCACTATAATCACATTCTGTCACCTCAGCCTCATTGCATTGACTCAAGAATTGAAGATCACTGCAGATGTCTTTCAAACGCTCTGATATTTCTTTCCTGTCACTTTTGTATTGTTTGATGATCTCATCTACTCTTTTCTGTTTCTTTGACCGCTTAACATATTCACTAATGTCAGCTGTCAAATTAGTGGCAACACCAGCTCCGCCAATGCTTGCCCCCACAGCAGTGAGCACCAAAGATGCACCCGCTGTGAAAGGAGCAGCAATTATTCCTGCAAGGGTTAGCATGCCTCCTACAGCACCTGCAGAAGATCCTGTGACATTCGCAATTCTTGTGCCTTTGTGATAACGATCTATGCTGTTTGCAATCTCTTGTAATTCATGTATATATCCGGTTATCCGATTTTCCCAGTCAGGAAACTCATTTACAAAGTGCTGCACATCCTCAGTTCTCTCTTCTAGTTCAAGTTGGTCCCTGAAAAGATTGAAAAAGCATTTTTTCTCTAATTTTTGCAGTGTTACACATACTTAAAATTGAAATAACAGCAACTGATCTTTACCAGGACACAGGTGCGAGTCAGTTACATGAAAACTCAAAGGCCTGGAAGCTGAATTGCACCTGAACTGAGAATTGATTCTGCACCCACCCAAAGGGGCTGCTTGCAGGAACAAGACAAATGGGTCTGTTGGCCTCATTAATACAGGACCAATGAGCTGCAGGCACCAGTCATGGCCCCAGAGGCACAGGGGGAGAGAGATTGGCTGCCTGGGCACCAGGCCAGGGCCAACGGTAAGTCCAGGGAAGGGGGAAGTAGTCACAAGGCAATATGTTGTGCAGGAAGAGGCCACAGAATTTATGTGGAGCCAGGAGGAACACTCCTGCTGCTCCTGGATCTATGTTCAGTTAAGTATTCTTTTAAAACTTAACTTTAATGGCAGCCTCCAGGAGTCTTGTTAATGACCACTGGTTAAGTTGTATGTGGGACTGGTCATTCTGAGCACAGCATGTCTGACACTTGTTTCACTCAAAGCAAACACATTTCTGGGATGTGTGTCAAACAGGTGTTCAGCTCCTTAGTGTTTTTGGTGCTGTCCAGAGTTGGCTGTACAGTAAGTCAACCAATATAACGTGGATGTGTTTCTGCACAGAAAATGGGTATTACAAAGTCCAATTTCACTCCCAAAATCTCTGACAATGTGAAATTTCAAGAAACTCTGTTCTTTTGTTTGGAATGATGGATGAAAGTGCATTTCTGTTCCCAAGAGTCATGAATCTTGAATCGACTTCAGATTGTTTGAAAAGTTAGATCTTGTAGTTTGAAAGGACAAATCTGGTCACATATACATGTCTTTAGATCAAGAGAAAAAGAATTTGCATTAAATGGAGTAATGCTGCTGCCTTTTAAAGCAGCAACTCACTAATTCACAGAAATAAACACCCTGGCAATCTACTGGGATATATTACAGTTACCATTCTTAAAATATTACACCCCTTGCATGCTGAATGTATTATCATACACTTCATGTATCACTTTTGTGTCATGCCAATCATGGGCAGTTTATTCTAATTGGGGAAATTAATTCTGTCACACCAGGATGGGAGATGGGTGGCCGTCCGGAAAAATGGAAGGTGCAGGAGTCTTCAGGGTGTGAGCTACTCTCAAACCGGTACTCAGCATTGGAGATTGCTGGATGTGATGACACCCTGAAGGAGTGCAGTCCAGACCATGACAACAATGCACCAGGGACTGCACAGAGGGTAACAGCAAAGTATACAAATGCAGTCATTATAGGAGATTTCATAGTTAGAATCATAGAATGGTACAGTATAAAAGGAAACCATTCAGCCCATTGAATCCATGCTGGCTCTCTGCAACAGCAAATCACCTAGTTCCACTCCCCCACCTTTTCCCCATAGCTGTGTAATTATTTTTCATCAGATAATTATTCAATTCCCTTTTGAAAGCCAGGATTGAACCTGCCTCCACCACACTCTCAGGCTGTGCATTCCAGATCCGAACCACTCGCTGTATAAAAAAGTTTTTCCTCATGTTGCCATTGCTTCTTTCGCCAATCACCTTAAATCAGTGTCCTCTGGTTCTGGATCCTTCTGCCGATGGGAACTGTTTCTCCCTTTCTACTCTGTCCAGACCGCTTATGGCTTTGAACACCTCTCTCAAATCTCCTCTTCTTCAAAGAGAACAGCCGTGTTCATCAATCTATCCAATTACCTGAACTACCTCAGCCCTGGAACCATTCTTGTGAACCTTTTCTGCACCTTCTCTAATGCCCTCACATCCTTCCTGAAAAATGGTGTCCAGAACTGGACACAATACTCCAGTTGAGGCCCAGGCAGTGTTTTATACAAGTTTATTATAACTTCCTTGTTTTGTACTTTATGCCCCTATTTATAAACCCCAGGATCCCTCATTCTTTATTAACTGCTTTCTCAATTTGCCCTGTCATCTTCAATGATTTGTGCACATATAACCCAGGTTCCTTTGCTCCTGAACACCCCCTCCCTTAGAATTTTATTTTATATTGCCTCTCCTTGTTCTTCCTACCAAAATGTATCATTTCACATTTCTCTGCATTAAATTTCATCTGCCACTGGTCTGTCCATCCCACCAGCCTGTCGATGTCCTCTTATCACTTATGTTTATCACGATCCTCCTCAAAGTTCACAATACTTCCAAATTTTGAGTCATCTACACATTTTGAAATTGTGCCCTGCACACCCAAGTCTGGGTCATTAACATATAGTATATATAATATGTATATCGTCTTTGGAACTCTCTTCCTCAAAAGGTGGTGGAAGCAGGGTCTTTGAATATTTTTAAGGCAAAGGTAGATAGATTCTTGATAAGCAAGGGGGTCAAAGGTTATTGGGGGTAGGCAGGAATGTGGAATTGAGGTTACAAATCAGATTAGCCATGATCTTATTGAATGGCGGAACAAGCTTGAGGGGCCGAGTGGCCTACTCCTGCTCCTAATTGGTATGTTCGTAGATCAAGAAAAGCAGGGGTCCTAATTCCGACCCCTGGGTAACCCCACTGCGTGCCTTCCTCCAGTCTGAAAAACAACCATTCACCACTGCTTTCTGTTTCCTGTTACTCAGTCAATTTTGTAACCATGTTGCTACGTTCCTTTTATTCCATGGGCTCTAACTTTGATGATAAGCCTGTTATGTGGCACTTTATGAAATGTCTTTTGGAATTTCATGTACACCATGTCAACCTCATTATCCTCTCTGTTACCCCATCAAAAGACTCAAGCAAGTTAGTTAGACATGATTTGCCCTGAACAAATCCATGTTGGTTTTCCTTAATTAAGATTTAAACTAAATGGGCAAGGGGATGGACACCAATATATAGGGGGAGAAAAGAGGAATAAAGTGCATAATGTGAGAGTGTTGGACAGTATTAGAGAATGAAGTAATCAATATTAGATAGGAGTAGACTGAGAGGGACGACAAGGAATGCAAAGACAGGATTACAATGCACGAATGTAATTGAAAAAGTGTAGTGAATAAGGGAGGAAATATCAGAGAGGAATATCAAGGTGCACAGAATACCGGGGGAGATAGATAGCACTAGAGTAGAGAATAGTAAGTTAGTAGGTGCTGTCAGAGTAAGGGAGAAAGTAATAAAGTCTGAATCAGGGTTAATGATTACAGGTTTACCTTCCGGGAGCAGAGAGGAGCTCTTCCAGCGTGCGAGAGCTTTTGAAAAAAAAAGCCAACAGTGACATCAGAGGGGAGCTGCAAGGTGATTGGTTGGGAGAAGACTCAGAGGGCGGAGTTCCAGAGTGGTGAGTAACTTACCTCGGGTGGAAAAAAAACTGAAACAGTGACGTCACAGGAAAGCCGTGACCTGGTTGGCTGGTAGGGAATCTGCACTGAATTTGAAAATAAAACATTGATAAACTGATAAACCCTAATTAACTAATTAATTACTAAGTAGAGCAGTAACTAAACCGGAGGGAGGAGATTACTGTATTTAGCATTTAATCTTTATAGTAGAAATCTAGCGCTTGGAACCATATAGTTAACTGTAACTTAATTTAGTAAGGATTTAATAAGCATTTATTTTAAATTAATTTATTAATTAGTGCTAGAAATGTCAGTTAGAGGGGTGAAGTGCTTCACCTGTGAGATGTGGGAGGTCCGTGATGCTTCCAGCGTTCCGGGCGACTACATCTGCTGGAAGTGTACCCAGTTGCAGCTCCTCACAGACCGCGTGGATCGGTTGGAGCAGCAATTGGATGCACTTAGGAGCATGCAGGTGGCGGAAAGCGTCACAGACAGGAGATTTAGAGAAGTGGTTACACCCAAGGTGCAGGCAGATAGATGGGTGACCGCTACAAGGGGCAGGCAGTCAGTGCAGGAATCCCCTGTGGCTATCCCCCTCTCTAACAAGTATACCGTTTTGGATACTGTTGGGGGGGATGGCCTATCAGGGGAAAACAGCAGCAGCCAGAGCAGTGGCACCACGGCTGGCACTGTTGTTCAGCAGGGAGGGACAAAGCGCAGAAGAGCAATAGTTATAGGGGACTCTATAGTCAGGGGCACAGATAGGCGCTTCTGTGGATGTGAAAGAGACTCCAGGATGGTATGTTGCCTCCCTGGTGCCAGGGTCAAGGATGTCTATGAACGGGCAGGGGGCATTCTGAAGGGGGAGGGTGAACAGCCAGAGGTTGTGGTACACATCGGTACCAATGACATAGGCAGGAAGAGTGATGAGGACCTGCAGGGGGAGTTCAGGGAGTTAGGTAGTAAGTTAAAAAACAGGACCTCTAGGGTTGTAATCTCGGGATTACTCCCTGTGCCACGTGCCACTGAGGCTAGAAATAGGAAGATAGTGCAGCTAAACACGTGGCTAAACAGCTGGTGTAGGAGGGAGGGTTTCAGATATCTGGACCATTGGGATCTCTTCAGGGACAGGTGAGACCCAGACAAGAAGGACGGGTTGCATCTAAACTGGAGGGGCACAAATATCCTGGCTGCGAGATTTGCTAGCATCACTCGGGAGGGTTTAAACTAGTGTGGCAGGGGGGTGGGAACCAGAGCAGTAGGTCAGCAGGTGAAATAACTGAGGGGGAACGAGTAAATAAGGCCAGTAAGACTGAGAGGAAGAGCAGGCAGGGAGATGTTGCTGAGCACAGCGGGACTGGTGGTCTGAAATGCATTTGTTTCAATGTGAGAAGTATAACAGGTAAGGCAGATGAACATAGAGCTTGGATTAGTACTTGGAAATATGATCTTGTTGCTATTACACAGACTTGGTTGAGGGAAGGACAGGATTGGCAGCTAAACATTCCGGGATTTAGATGCTTCAGGCGGGATAGAGGGGGATGTAAAAGGGGTGGGGGAGTTGCATTACTGGTTAAGGAGAATATCACAGCTGTACTGCAGGAGGACACCTCGGAGGGGTCATGCAGCGAGGCAATATGGGTGGAGCTCAGGAATAGGAAAGGTGCAGTCACGATGTTGGGGGTTTACTACAGACCTCCCAACAGCCAGCGGGAGGTAGAGGAGCAGATATGTCGACAGATTTTGGAAAGATGTGAAAACAACAGAGTTGTTGTGGTGGGTGATTTTAACTTCCCCTATATTGACTGGGACTCACTTAGTGCTAGGGGCTTGGATGGGACAGAATTTGTAAGGAGCATCCAGGAGGGCTTCTTGAAACAATATGTAGATAGTCCAACTAGGGAAGGGGCTGCAATAGACCTGGTATTGGAGAATGAGCCCGGCCAGGTGGTCGAAGTTTCAGTAGGGGCGCATTTCGGGAACAGTGACCATAATTCCATAAGTTTTAAGGTACTTGTAGACCTCGGGTGAAAGTGCTAAATTGGGGGAAGGCTAATTATAACAATATTAGGCAGGAACTGAAGTATTTAGATTGGGGGCGGCTGTTTGAGCTTAAATCAACATCTGACATGTGGGAGTCTTTCAAACGTCAGTTGATTAGAATCCAGGACCAGCATGTTCCTGTGAGGATGAAGGATAGGTTTGGCAAGTTTTGGGAATCTTGGATAACGAGGGATATTGTGAGCCTAGTCAAAAAGAAAAAGGAAGCATTCGTAAGGGCTGGAAGGCTGGGAACAGACGAAGCCCTTGAGGAATATAAAGAAAGTATGAAGGAACTTAAGCAAGGAGTCAGGAGGGCTAAAAGGGGTTATGAAAAGTCATTGACAAACAGGATTAAGGAAAATCCCAAGGCTTTTTATACGTATATAAAGAGCAAAAGGGTAACCAGGGACAGGGTTGGCCCACTCAAGGACAGAGGAGGGAATCTATGTGTGGAGCCAGAGGAAATGGGTGAGGTACTAAATGAGTACTTTGCATCAGTATTCACCAAAGAGAAGGACTTGGTGGATGATGAGCCTAGGGAAGGGAGTGTAGATAGTCTGGGTCATGTCGTTATCAAAAAGGAGGAGGTGTTGGGCGTCTTGAAAAACATTAAGGTAGATAAGTCCCCAGGGCCTGATGGGATCTACCCCAGAATACTGAGGGAGTCAAGGGAGGAAATTGCTGGGGCCTTGACAGAAATCTTTATATCCTCATTGGCTACAGGTGAGGTCCCAGAGGACTGGAGAATAGCCATTGTTGTTCCTTTGTTTAAGAAGGGTAGCAAGGATAATCCAGGAAATTACAGGCCGGTGAGCTTTACATCAGTGGTAGGGAAATTATTGGAGAGGATTCTTCAGGACAGGATTTACTCCCATTTGGAAACAAATGGACTTATTAGTGAGAGGCAGCATGGCTTTGTGAAGGGGAGGTCATGTCTCACTAACTTGATCGAGTTTTTTGAGGAAGTGACGAAGATGATTGATGAAGGAAGGGCAGTAGATGTTGTCTACATGGACTTCAGTAAAGCCTTTGACAAGGTCCCTCATGGCAGATTGGTACAAAAGGTGAAGTCACACGGGATCAGAGGTGAGCTGGTAAGATAGATACAGAACTGGCTCGGTCATAGAAGACAGAGGGTAGCAGTGGAAGGATGCTTTTCTGAATGGAGGGATGTGACTAGTGGTGTTCCGCAGGGATCAGTGCTGGGACCTTTGCTGTTTGTAGTATATATAAATGATTTGGAGGAAAATGTAGCTGGTCTGATTAGTAAGTTTGCGGACGACACAAAGGTTGGTGGAGTTGCGGATAATGATGAGGATTGTCAGAGGATACAACAGGATATAGATCGGTTGGAGACTGGCGGAGAAATGGCAGATGGAGTTTAATCCGGACAAATGTGAGGTAATGCATTTTGGAAGATCTAATGCAGGTGGGAAGTATACAGTAAATGGCAGAACCCTTGGGAGTATTGACAGGCAGAGAGATCTGGGCGTACAGGTCCACAGGTCACTGAAAGTGGCAACGCAGGTGGATAAGGTAGTCAAGAAGGCATTCGGCATGTTTGCCTTCATCGGTCAGGGCATAGAGTATAAAAATTGGCAAGTCATGCTGCAGCTGGAAAGAACCTTAGTTAGGCCACACTTAGAATATTGCGTGCAATTCTGGTGGCCACACTACCAGAAGGATGTGGAGGCTTTGGAGAGGGTACAGAGGAGGTTTACCAGGATGTTGCCTGGTCTGGAGGGTATTAGCTATGAGGAGAGGTTGGATAAACTCGGATTGTTTTCACTGGAACGACGGAGGTGGAGGGGTGACATGATAGAGGTTTACAAAGTTATGAGCGGCATGGACAGAGTGGATTGTCAGAAGCTTTTTCCCAGGGTGGAAGAGTCAGTTACTAGGGGACATAGGGTTAAGGTGCGAGGGGCAAAGTTTAGAGGGGATGTGCGAGGCAAGTTCTTTACACAGAGGGTGGTGAGTGCCTGGAACGTGCTGCCGGGGGAGGTGGTGGAAGCAGGTACGATAGCGACGTTTAAGAGGCATCTTGACAAATACATGAATAGGATGGGAATAGAGGGATACGGGCCCCGGAAGTTCAGAAGGTTTTAGTTTAGACAGGCATCATGATCGGCGCAGGCTTGGAGGGCCGAATGGCCTGTTCCTGTTCTGTACTGTTCTTTGTTCTTTGTGCATGTATGTGAATACACCGAGTGTGGTTAGTAAGATTGGTGAGGTACAGGTGCAGATTGCCATGTGGAAATATGATGTTGTGGCTATAACAGAGACCTGGCTCAAAGAAGGGCAGGACTGGGGGTTAAATATTCCTGGATACAAGGTGTTCAGGAAAGCTAGGAAAGGGAAAAAAGGGGGAGGGGTGGCAGTATTGATTAAGGAGAGCATTACAGTGCTGGATACAAAGGATGTCCCAGAGGGGTCGAGGACAGAATTTATTTGGCTGCAGCTAAGGAACAAAAAAGGTGCAGTTACATTGCTTGTTGTCATCTATAGACCACCAGCCAGTGGGAAGGACGTGGAGGAACAAATTTGCAAAGAGAGAATATGAGAATAGAAAGGCAGTCAACATAAAAGGGAACCCAAAAATCTCTACCAACATGTAAATAGTAAGCAGGTAGTAAGAGGTGGAATGGGGCCTATCAGGGACAATGAGGGTCATACATGCTTAGAGGTACAGGGCAAGGCTAGAATACTTAATGAGTACCTTGTATCAGTGTTTATTAAGGACGAGGAATCTGACAAAATCTCGATAGAAGCAGAGAAAGTAAAGGCAATGGCTCGAGTAAAAATTGAGAGGGAGGGGGTACTGGAAATGGTTGGGTTGGGGGATTTTAGTTACAAGGTTAGGTTGGAGAAGCTGTGGTTGTTCTCCTTGGAGCAAAGGAGATTGAGGGGAGATTTGATAGAGGTGTACAAGTGTATGATCATTGTCCCCGAAATGTTCTCTTACTGATATTTGATCCACTTGGCCCACCTCATTCCCAAGAACACACTCTGGGAACTCTTGCCCCTCACTGCCCTTTACATTACTATTATCCCAGTCTATGTTTGGATAATTCAAGTTCCCCATTATATCTGCCCTATAATACTTGCTCCTCTCTGTAATTTTTTACCTGCCGATTGGTAATGACCCGGGACTTGCTGTCCATGATGGTGGTGGTGGTAATGGAAATAATCAATGATTTCAAAAGGAAATTGATGGACACTTGAAGGAAATAAACTTGCAGGGCGACGGGGATCGAGTGGAGGAGTGGGACTGACTGGATTGCTCCACAGAGAGACGGCATGGACTTGATGGGCTGAATGGCCTCCTTCTATGCCGTAAATGACTCTATGACTACCAGTTGTCAGGAAAATGTTGGAATCTATTATTAAGGAAGTCTTAAATAATACAGTTAGAAAATCATCATGTGATCAGATCGAGTCAACATAGTTTAATGAAAGGGAAATCGTGTTTGACAAATTTATTCGAATTTTTTGATGTAACTAGTAGGGTAAATAAAGGGGAGCCATTAGATGTATACTTGGAACTCCAAATGGCAGTTAACAAGGTGTCATACAAAAGGCTAATATGCACGATAGGGGCTCATGGCAGATACCAGCAGTTTTAAGAATGTCATTTTGATCTAGAATATTCCCCAAGATCAAAGGAAGTGAGATTTAAGGCAGCTAGTCAAGATACAGCTTGTGGGTTCATATCTCTGACATCTCAGAAGGTTAACACCACCATCCGCGAGGAAGGACAGGCAACTAGCTGCACTATGGGGTGGCGCAGTGGTTAGCACCGCAGCCTCACAGCTCCAGTGACCCGGGTTCAATTCCGGGTACTGCCTGTGTGGAGTTTGCAAGTTCTCCCTGTGTCTGCGTGGGTTTCCTCCGGGTGCTCCGGTTTCCTCCCACATGCCAAAGACTTGCAGGTTGATAGGTAAATTGGCCATTAGCAATTGCCCCTAGTATGGGTAGGTGGTAGGGAAATATAGGGACAGGTGGGGATGTGGTAGGAATATGGAATTAGTGTAGTGTAAATGGGTGGTTGATGGTCGGCACAGACTCGGTGGGCCGAAGGGCCTGTTTCAGTGCTGTATCTCTAAACTAAACTAAACTAAACTATGCTAACTAGCAAGTACCAAGATTGTTAACGACAGGCATAGAGAGTTTAATTCATAAAATAAACTGGCTGACCTAGCTACACTTTCAGGTAAGTATATTTCAAAATCTTACCTTGTTGTTCGTGGCCTAATGGGCAGTCTCTTTAAGGGCCACACTCAGGATGGATCTGGTTTTCCTGAGTGTAGCCAATGCTGGGTCAGGTGTGGACACTCTAGGCTAATACCAATATGTTGGGGCAGTGCACTTCCAGGTCAAATTAAGTATGCACTTCCTGCTCATCATATTGGAGGCTTAGGAGTTTGTTTAGTGCCGACAAAACTGGCACCTTGTGGCTAGATTTCTAGACTAGAAATCTGGTTCCTCTGTGAGGGGTGGGGTGGTGTAGTGAGGGTCAACAAGAGGAATGGAGAAAATAGAGAAAGAAATAGATTATCTAACTGCTTTATATTCATCCGTACGTACCAAAGATCTTCTGCATCGAAGTCGTTCTCTGTTAATGAAATGACAAAAAAAATTAATTTTTTGTCAATAATCTTTTCTTGCCAGATTTCAAAGATAGCTTCCCAGCACTGAGCATCAGTCTGGAGCTTATGAGGTTCTGGTACAGAGAGAATTCAAATTCAAATTATGCATATAGTGGATGACTTTACATTTCTGAAATATTTTACCTGAGTAGTGTGTGTTTTGGGGATATTTGATCTTATTTATTCTTTCATGGGATGTGGGCGTTACTGGTAAAGCCAGCATTTGTTACTCATCCCCAATTGCCCTTGACAACTGATTGGCTTGCTTGGCCATTTCAGAGGGCAGTTAAGAGTCAACCACATTGTTGAGAATCTGGAATCACATGTAGGCCAGACCAGGTAAGGACGGCAGATTTCCTTCTCTAAAGAACATTAGTGAACCAGATGGGTTTTTATGACAATTGATGATAGTTTCATGGCACCATTACTGAGACGAGCTTTCAATTCCAGATTTTTATTACTTAATTGAATTTCACCAACTGCCACAGAGGGGTTTGAACCCATGGCCAAAGAGCACATTACCACTACACCACCATCTCCCCTGAATAGGGTCAGTGTGTTTTGGGGATATTTTATCCAAACAGGGTGGGCATTTTTGGGGGATATTTTATCTGAATAGGGTGGGTATGTTGTTGGGATTATGGGCTGGAATTTTACGCCCCTGTAGGAGTGGGCTGGAGGCGGGGGAGCCGTAAAATTGAGTGGGAGGCAGTGGGTGCTGTTCCCGTCACCTTCCCACCCCCATTGCAATTTTATGAGGGGCGGTGGTGGTGAGGAACAGCCTGCCTGCCCCAGGCCAATTAACTGCCACTTAAGGCCTCCTCCTGCTGCTGCTGGTATATTACCAGTGACACGCAGGCATCTCAGGACCTCCAGGAGGCCACCCAGTAAAATCTGGCAGCCTCCTTGCGGGCTGGGCAAGGGCCCTCCTGATTGGGCACCCTGTGACTCACGGAGGGTGCCCCCATGGCCCAACAGCCTCCACTGAACTACACCCCCCCGCCCCCCCACCCCAACCAACACCCACCTTGCCTCGCTGGGGCCTGGCTGATTGTCCCCGGCGAGCACCCACAAACTTCCCTTTATTCTGGGGCTGGCATCCCTCTTGCTCCCCTCCATGGCTACAGTCCCAGCAGTAGCCACCACTCCTGGTGACGCTGCTGGGACTGAGAGCTGCCGGCCTGCTGATTGGCTGACTGCTCTTGGAGGCGGGACTTCCTGCCTCAGAGGGGCGGAAGTACCACCCGAGCCAGTTAAGGGCCTGGGCCACATAAAATCATAGCGTGGCATTGCAGGCCTGGCGGAGGTGGGCTCGCACCCAACTTTTTGCCTGGTGGGCGGGGCCCCACACCCAATGTTAAATCCTGGCACGGTGACTATCCCTTTAATGTACATATTGCCGCTGACTATCTCTTTTTTGAATGTACTGAGTGCGACTATCAAGCAATAGAAAATTACTAATAATTCACCCCAAAAACATAGAATTAGGATACAAGCAGAGTTCCCATTTACATAGTTTCCAAGCAAAGTATAAGTCTTTGTTGTTACCTGGGTTCCGAAGTTGTTCCATTGTGAAAACCCACCTCTTGGATAAGACTGAGATGATTTATCTGAAATGCAGAAATGTTTGCAAATATGTGGATATTAGTGATGGAGGAAGCACACCTCTGCGGCTTAAAATGAACCACTGTTATCCACACCCACATCCTCCTCATCCCTGCTGGATTTGGACACCCCCACCCCCTTCCAGGATTGGATCTCCCCATCCTGGTATCGACCCACCCCAAGGATCGCCTCTCTTCCCCCGCCTGGCCCTGCCCTCCCAGGATCAGAGTTCCCAGAGTTGGACCACCCCCCGCCCAGGGTCAGGGCTCAAACTCTGCCCACCCCTGTCGCCAGCACCACCTCCCCCACACTCTCAGGAGCAGTATCAGGCTCACTACCTTATCCTTCAGCCTCCTCCACAGCATTCCCCGCCCAGCCTGTCAATCAGTCTGACTTAAGAGCGGTGATCATGTTTGGGAAAACTCCACAGCAACCAAAACTCATCCAGGGATACACACCAACATGTTGCACCAAGGATATTTGACAAAATTATTGACTCAGCCACGGTCATGGCAGCAATTAATCTGTATATAAAGTATATAGCCAATCTAATGCCATCAAAGCCCAGTCCGATTTAAAACACATTTCTCCCTATAAATAAAGTGGCTAAGCATAAAAACATCAATGAACAGCAGCACTACTGTATTAGCTAGCAAGCAAAATAGTATGCAATGCCAATGCGAATTACTTTTGTTGACAGAATAGAGCTAGTTACAGCATGTCACGGGGTGGTAGATGGACCTTATTGAATGACTCCTGTGGATTCACACTGTGTCAGGAGTGCAAATTCATCAATAAACCATGAAACTCAAGGAGAGATTGTTATTGTTGTCATTGAGGTGTGACAGTAGAAAAATCAGCAATAGGCAGACGGACCATTTCTCACACTGCTGTTGTCACAAGACAATTTAACCCTTGATGGTCAATGTATGTGTGACTTCTCCACATGTGTGTCTGAAGATAGGGCAGCCAACAAAAGGGCAGTGATCTCCAAATCAGGACAATTTTATAGGATGTAGCAGATAGTACTTCAGAAGAGTCATGTTCAGAAAGAACAGAGTGGGACAGGAAGGGACAGAAAGATTAATGGTAGAGACCCAAGACTAGTTTATACATCTTGGCAGGCTGTTAAACCAGGTCCTGGATTCTAAAATACAGAAACAACAGAATCTTTCATGCACAAAATGTAATTTGCTCACCAAACACAATTACAAAAAAAGAGCACTCTTCAGTTCCTCCAATAAAGTGATTCTCTTAAATTCACATGTCTATATCTCAGTCTATCACTGTCAATTCTGATTCAGCTCTGACAAGATAATTATTAACAAAGAACAAAGAAAATTACAGCACAGGAACAGGCCCTTCGGCCCTCCAAGCCTGCGCCGATCCAGATCCTCTATCTAAACATGTCGCCTATTTTCTAAGGTTCTGTATCTCTTTGCTTCCTGCCCATTCATGTATCTGTCCAGATACATCTTAAAAGACGCTATCGTGCCCGTGTCTACCACCTCCGTTGGCAATGCGTTCCAGGCACCCACCACCCTCTGCGTAAAGAACTTTCCACGCAGATCCCCCCTAAACTTTTCCCCTCTCACTTTGAACTCGTGACCCCTAGTAATTGAATCCCCCACTCTGGGAAAAAGCTTCTTGCTATCCACCCTGTCTATACCTCTCATGATTTTGTACACCTCAATCAGGTCCCCCCTCAACGTCCGTCTTTCTAATGAAAATAATCCTAATCTACTCAACCTCTCTTCATAGCTAGCGTCCTCCATACCAGGCAACATCCTGGTGAACCTCCTCTGCACCCTCTCCAAAGCATCCACATCCTTTTGGTAATGTGGCGACCAGAACTGCACGTAGTATTCCAAATGTGGCCGAACCAAAGTCCTATACAACTGTAACATGACCTGCCAACTCTTGTACTCAATACCCCGTCCGATGAAGGAAAGCATGCCGTATGCCTTCTTGACCACTCTATTGACCTGCGTTGTCGCCTTCAGGGAACAATGGACCTGAACACCCAAATCTCTCTGTACATCAATTTTCCCCAGGACTTTTCCATTTATTGTATAGTTCACTCTTGAATTGGATCTTCCAAAATGCATCACCTCGCATTTGCCCTGATTAAACTCCATCTGCCATTTCTCTGCCCAACTCTCCAGTCTATCTATATTCTGCTGTATTCTCTGACAGTCCCCTTCACTATCTGCTACTCCACCAATTTTAGTGTCATCTGAAAACTTGCTAATCAGACCACCTATACTTTCCTCCAAATCATTTATGTATATCACAAACAACAGTGGTCCCAGCACGGATCCCTGTGGAACACCACTGGTCACACGTCTCCATTTTGAGAAACTCCCTTCCACTGCTACTCTCTGTCTCCTGTTGCCCAGCCAGTTCTTTATCCATCTAGCTAGTACACCCTGGACCCCATGCGACTTCACTTTCTCCATCAACCTACCATGGGGAACCTTATCAAACGCCTTACTGAAGTCCATGTATATGACATCTACAGCCCTTCTCTCATCAATCAACTTTGTCACTTCCTCAAAGAATTCTATTAAGTTGGTAAGAAATGACCTTCCCTGCACAAAACCATGTTGCCTATCACTGATGAGCCCATTTTCTTCCAAATGGGAATAGATCCTATCCCTCAGTATCTTCTCCAGCAGCTTCCCTACCACTGACGTCAGGCTCACCGGTCTATAATTACCTGGATTATCCCTGCTACCCTTCTTAAACAAGGGGACAACATTAGCAATTCTCCAGTCCTCCGGGACCTCACCCGTGTTTAAGGATGCTGCAAAGATATCTGTTAAGGCCCCAGCTATTTCCTCTCTCACTTCCCTCAGTAACCTGGGATAGATCCCATCCGAACCTGGGGACTTGTCCACCTTAATGCCTTTTAGAATACCCAACACTTCCTCCCTCCTTATGCCGACTTGACCTAGAGTAATCAAACATCTATCCCTAACCTCAACATCCGTCATGTCCCTCTCCTCGGTGAATACCGATGCAAAGTACTCATTTAGAATCTCACCCATTTTCTCTGACTCCACGCATAACTTTCCTCCTTTGTCCTTGAGTGGGCCAATCCTTTCTCTCGTTACCCTCTTGCTCCTTATATATGAATAAAAGGCTTTGGGATTTTCTTTAACCCTGTTTGCTAAAGATATTTCATGACCCCTTTTAGCCCTCTTAATTCCTCGTTTCAGATTAGTCCTACATTCCCGATATTCTTCCAAAGCTTCGTCTTTCTTCAGCCGCCTAGACCTTATGTATGCTTCCTTTTTCCTCTTAGCTAGTCTCACAATTTCACCTGTCATCCATGGTTCCCTAATCTTGCCCTTTCTATCCCTCATTTTCACAGGAACATGTCTCTCCTGCACGCTAATCAACCTCTCTTTAAAAGCCTCCCACATATCACATGTGGATTTACCTTCAAACAGCTGCTCCCAATCTACATTCCCCAGCTCCTGCCGAATTTTGGTATAGTTGGCCTTCCCCCAATTTAGCACTCTTCCTTTAGGACCACTCTCGTCTTTGTCCATGAGTATTCTAAAACTTACGGAATTGTGATCACTATTCCCAAAGTAGTCCCCTACTGAAACTTCAAACACCTGGCCCGGCTCATTCCCCAACACCAGGTCCAGTCTGGCCCCTTCCCGAGTTGGACTATTTACATACTGCTCGAGAAAACCCTCCTGGATGCTCCTTACAAATTCTGCTCCATCTAGACCTCTAACACTAAGTGAATCCCAGTCAATGTTGGGAAAATTAAAATCTCCTATCACCACCACCCTGTTGCTCCTACATCTTTCCATAATCTGTTTACATATTTGTACCTCTATCTCACGCTCACTGTTGGGAGGCCTGTAGTACAGCCCCAACATTGTTACCGCACCCTTCCTATTTCTGAGTTCTGTCCATATTACCTCACTGCTCGAGTCCTCCATAGTGCCCTCCTTCAGCACAGCTGTGATATCCTCTTTGACCAGTAATGCAACTCCTCCACCCCTTTTACCTCCCTCTCTATCCCGCCTGAAGCATCGATATCCTGGGATATTTAGTTGCCAATCATGCCCTTCCTTCAACCAAGTCTCAGTAATAGCAATAACATCATACTCCCAGGTACTAATCCAAGCCCTAAGTTCTGCAAAAGGTTGACTGGTTGTTACTACATGTATTATTCAGTTACAAAATGTTTAGTCACTTGCTGTAAAGATTGCACTCCAGTCTAATCAGTTTATGTCCAAGCCAAATCTCTTACCTGTTAGCAAAGGTGCACTTTTAACGTTATGTAATTACATGATACAGACAACTTTCAAATGACATTGGCCGCTCAGGTTATCTGCCCTCAAACTGGATAGTAAATGATGCACATTGCAGTTACTGATCTTTGACATACTTGTAAAACTTGTCCTTTAATCCAATTCACAGCAAAACAAAATCAGTTAATGACTGTTTCTGACATAGAGTCATAGAGTCATTTATAGCACAGAAGGAAGCCATTCGGCCCATCGAGTCCATGCCTGTTCTCCACAGAGCTATGCAGTTAGTTCCACTCCCCCGCTCGATCTCTGTCGCCCTGCAAGTTTATTTCCTTCAAGTGCCCATCCAATTTCCTTTTCGAGTCATTGATTATCTCAACTTCCAGGACCCTTGTGGGCAGAGAGTTCCAGGTGATTACCACCTGCTGTATAAAAAAGTTGTTCCTCATATTTTCCCCTGCATCTCTTGCCCAAAACCTTCAATCTGTGTTCCCTCGTCCTTGAACCATTTGTTAATGGGAACAGTTTTTCCTTGTCTAACTTATCTAAGCCCCTCATAATCTTGTACATTTTTATTAAATCTCCCCTCAATCTCCTCTGTTCTAAGGAGAACAAACCCAGTTTCTCTAATCTAACCTTGTAACTAAAATCCCCCATCCCTGGAACCATTCTGGTAAATCTCCTCTGCACTCTCTCAAGGATTCTCACCTCTCACCTCTCTCTCTAGAGGGCTACCTTTTTGAGGTAAGAATCCATCACATTAGAGTTTCTGTTCGGAGATGCAAGGTCCTCTCCCCTTGTGTGACCACACTGTAGGCCAGGAAATGATCACCATGGCTATCGATTGATGCCTGAATGGGGACCATTCTGCAATCATGATGTTACTTCACATCTATTCATCTTGGTTTGGGCTGTGAGTCAGTCTGTCTCCAGAATCCTTTGTTAGTTCATTCATGTCGACAAAAGTCATTAATATGCAGTAGTGCTCCCTTCAATTTCAAAGGGGTTCTCCCCAGAGTTATTTCAGACGAGATTCACGAGTTCCATCTTTACAGACAGGTTTGTTGATTTCCGATGGGTCATATGAATGCTACTCCATTTTGCCTGTGGTACAAGTGTCCATACTCTTGTGATTTTGTTCAACAGTTGACTTTTTAATTCATAATTCATCCCTTTCATTGTTTATTTCATCATGGTTCCTTCTGTGCTTGATACCGCTCCACAAAAGGGAAAAGAAGAAATTTAATTTTTTTGTCATTTTTTTGTTGTTTTTGCTCAGTGAGAAGGAATGTAAGATATCGAAGAGCGCACATGTACACAGTCATCCCATGCATTTCTCAGGCTTCCCATCATGATTTCTGTCCAGCTTTTTGGTTGTACAGTTTGTCGGACAAGGCGTCTGCTGTAATGTTTTTTCCCAGCTATATGTACAATTTTCAGGTTGAATGGCTGGAGGAGCATCTATCTGGAATTTTTAACTTTTATTCTTTCCTGAGATGTGGGCCAGCATCCGCCGTCCATCCCCAATTGCCCCCAAGAAGACCGTGACAAGCCACCCCCCCGAACCGCTGCGGTCTATCACCCACAGCGCTGCTCGGGAGGGAGCCCCAGGATCACAGTCCAGTGACAGCGAAAGAATGGCAACATTTGCAAGTCAGGATGGTGTGTGGCCTAGAGGGGAACCTGCAGGCGGTGGTGTCCCCACACATCCGCCGCCCCCGTTCCCCTAGGTGGAAGTGGTCACGGAGCCGGAATTGTCTTCCCTGATAGTTTTAAAACTGTGAATGCAGCATGGATTTTGTTAATGAATCATAAACAGTTCATCATAGATTAAGGTCTATTAATGCTATCGTTACATTGAATTTACTAACTATTGTATATGAATCAGCAGAATCCTGTTTTTGCCAATTCACTCAGCCCCATTATACCTTACCCTTGTATTCATGAGGAACTTACAGTGCTGACGTCTGGAGATTCCTTGGATTTTCTTGCCTAATGGATTATTGGATGAATCCCATTGCATGGGATAATGAAAGACAGTCTGTATGGATGTTTTAAGAGTAATTTATGTCTGCCAACTGTAATAGACTTTTTGATGAAGTAGCTGGTCAGATAAGGGGAATGCATCAGATGTAAGGTATTTGCATTTTCAGAAGGTCTCTGGCAAGGGGTTAGTTAGAAAAAGTCAGGCTTATGGCATAAGTAGAAATGTAACAGTGTGGACAGAAAGCTGATTGTCAAGCAGGAAACAAGATTTGGGGTAAAAGAGAGTTACTCGTTTGGAAAAGGGTTGGAAGTAGTGTAAGCCAGGGATCAGTGCTGGATCCACTTTTGCTCTTGATATAATAGATAACTTGGACTTGGATATTGGAACACAGTCTCAAATTTATCTGGTGATACAAAAGTAGGAGGTGTGGCAAATTGAGAAAATCTAGAATATACAGATAGATTCATAGAATGAGCAGACTGGTGGCAGCTGCAATTTAATGTGGATAATGTTAAGCTTGACAAACAGGATGATGTGGCAATTTCATTCATTCATTCATGGGATGTGAGTGTTGCTAGCAAGGCTAGGATTTATTACCCATCTCGAATTGACCTTGAGAAGGTGGTGGTGAGCCATCTTCTTGAACCGTGCAGTGGATCTGCTATACTAACAGTCCATAGGAGGTTAGTAAGCAAAATTAGAGCAGATGGAATTGGGGTTAATATACTGGCATGGATTGAGAATTGGTTAACAGACCGAAAACAGAGAATAGGAATAATTTCAGATTTAGATTCAGATTCAGATTTATAATAGGAATAAACGGGTCGTTCTCAGGTTGGCAGGCTGTGACTAGTGGGGTACAACAGGATCAGTGTTTAGGCCCCAGCTATTCACAGTCGATATCAATGATTTGGATGCGGAGACCAAACGTAATATTTCCAAGTTTGCTGATGACAGAAAACTAGGTGGGAATGTAAGTTGTGAGGACGATGCAAAGAGGCTTCAAGGGGATTGAGACAGGCTAAGTGAGTGGGCAAAAACATGACAGATGGAATATAATGTGGAAAAATGTGAAGTTATCCACTTTAGTAGAACCCCCACCAGCACCCCCACCCCACTCTGTGCCCCTGCCCCAAGAAATACAGAGTATTTCTTAAATGGTGAGAGATTGGGAAGTGCTGATGTCCAAAGGGACCTGGATGTCCTTGTTCATAAATCACTGAAACTAACATACAGCTACAGCAACAAATAGGAAGACAAATAGTATGTTGTCCTTTATTTCAAGAGGACTTGGGTACAGGAGTAGTGAAGTCTTGCTACAATTGTATAGAGCCTTGGTGAGACCGCACCTGGAGTATTGTGTACAGTTTTTGTTTCCTTACCTAAGGAAGGAGCCTGTTCAGAGCGACTCGAGCAAAGACTTTCCCCACTATGCTGAGCAGGGAGATTCCACGGTAGTTGTTGCAGTCACCGCGGTCACCTTTGTTTTTATAGAGGGTGATGATATTGGAATCGCGCATGTCCTGGGGTACTGCTCCCTCGTCACAGCACAGGCAAAGCAGTTCATGTAGTGCTGAGAGTATAGCAGGCTTGGCACTCTTGATTATTTCAGGGGTAATGCTGTCCTTCCCAGGGGCTTTTCCGCTGGCTAGAGAATCAATGGCATCACTGAGTTCCGATTTGGTTGGCTGTATGTCCAGCTCATCCATGACTGGTAGAGGCTGGGCTGCATTGAGGGCAGTCTCAGTGACAACATTCTCCCTGGAGTACAGTTCTAGGTAGTGCTCAACCCAGCGGTCCATTTGTTTGCGTTGGTCAGTGATTATGTCCCCCGATTTAGATTTGAGGGGGGCGATCTTCTTGATGGTTGGCCCAAGAGCTCTCTTCATGCCATCATACATTCCTCTGATGTTTCCGGTGTCTGAGGCCAGCTGAATATGACTGCATAGGTGTTGCCAGTAGTCGTTTGCGCAACGCCTAGCTGTTCTTTGTGCAGTACTTCTGGCTGCTTTAAGTGCTGCGGATGTTAAATCGCTGGGGGCTTTCTTGTAGTTCAACAGTGCAATGCGCTTAGCGGCTATGACAGGTTCCAGCTCTTCATTATGAGATTGAAACCAGTCTGCATTTCTCTTCGCACTTTTGCCGTAGGTGGTCAAAGCTGACTCATAGATGGTGTCTCTGATGTGGGCCCACTTGGTCTCAGCATCCCCTGTGGGAGTGTTTTGAAGGGCTGTTACAAGTGAATTTAGAAATTTTTGTAACAGCTGTGGGTGAGAAATTCTGCTCGTGTTGATGCGCGGGTGGCCCTTCTGCTTGGAATGATGCAACTTCTTTGGTCTGAGTCTAACCTTGCTGCACACCAGGGAGTGGTCGGTGTCGCAGTCCGCACTGTGGAAGCTGCGTGTGATTTGAACACTGTTTAAGGCAGCTCGCCTTGTGATAATGAGGTCTAGCTGGTGCCAACGACGCGATCTTGGGTGCCTCCATGAAACCTGGTGACAGGGTTTAGTGTGAAAGAACGAGTTGGTGATGCAGAGGTTATGATAGGTACACAACTCAAGCAGTCTCTGTCCGTTCTCATTCATCCTTCCAACGCCATAGCACCCAAAGCAGGAGGGCCATGAGTCATGGTCGGCCCCAACCCTGGCATTAAAGTCCCCCAGCAGGAATAGGTGTTCGGTGTTGGGGATGCTGCTAATGATGTTATGGAGTTGTTCATAGAACTGGTCTTTAGCTTCAGGTGGGGAGCAGAGTGTTGGAGCATAGATGCTGAGTAGGTGTACTGGACCAGAGGTGGTGAGCAGTCAGATGGACAGTATGTGTTCCGAGCCATTTGAGGGAGGCTCTATCATGCTGAGCAAGGAGTTTCTGATGGCGAAGCCCACTCCATGCTGTCTTGGTTCTTCAGGATCCCTGCCCTGCCAGAAGAAGGTGTAGTCTTGCTCTGCTAGAGAGCCACTCGCGGGGAGGCGTGTCTCCTGAAGTGCTGCAATGTCCACATTGAATCTACTGAGCTCGTTGTTAATGATGGCGGTCTTCCGAGAATCATTGATTTGTGTAAGGTCTTCCGACAGGCCAGGACACATAGCACGTCTACCCTGAGGCACAGTGTGGCTTTCGTGCAGAGAGATCGACCATTGACATGCTGTTCTCCCTTCGTCAGCTACAGGAGAAATGCCGTGAACAACAGATGCCCCTCTACATTGCTTTCATTGATCTCACCAAAGCCTTTGACCTCGTCAGCAGACGTGGTCTCTTCAGACTACTAGAAAAGATCGGATGTCCACCAAAGCTACTAAGTATCATCACCTCATTCCATGACAATATGAAAGGCACAATTCAACATGGTGGCTCCTCATCAGAGCCCTTTCCTATCCTGAGTGGTGTGAAACAGGGCTGTGTTCTCGCACCCACACTTTTTGGGATTTTCTTCTCCCTGCTGCTTTCACATGCGTTCAAGTCCTCTGAAGAAGGAATTTTCCTCCACACAAGATCAGGTGGCAGGTTGTTCAACCTTGCCCGTCTAAGAGCGAAGTCCAAAGTACGGAAAGTCCTCATCAGAGAACTCCTCTTTGCTGACGATGCTGCTTTAACATCTCACACTGAAGAGTGCCTGCAGAGTCTCATCGACAGGTTTGCGGCTGCCTGCAATGAATTTGGCCTAACCATCAGCCTCAAGAAAACGAACATCATGGGGCAGGACGTCAGAAATGCTCCATCCATCAATATTGGTGACCACGCTCTGGAAGTGGTTCAAGAGTTCACCTACCTAGGCTCAACTATCACCAGTAACCTGTCTCTAGATGCAGAAATCAACAAGCGCATGGGTAAGGCTTCCACTGCTATGTCCAGACTGGCCAAGAGAGTGTGGGAAAATGGCGCACTGACACGGAACACAAAAGTCCGAGTGCATCAGGCCTGTGTCCTCAGTACCTTGCTCTATGGCAGCGAGGCCTGGACAACGTATGCCAGCCAAGAGCGACGTCTCAATTCATTCCATCTTCGCTGCCTCCGGAGAATACTTGGCATCAGGTGGCAGGACTATATCTCCAACACAGAAGTCCTTGAAGCGGCCAACATCCCCAGCTTATACACACTACTGAGTCAGCGGCGCTTGAGATGGCTTGGCCATGTGAGCCGCATGGAAGATGGCAGGATCCCCAAAGACACATTGTACAGTGAGCTCGCCACTGGTATCAGACCCACCGGCTGTCCATGTCTCCGCTATAAAGACGTCTGCAAACGCGACATGAAATCGTGTGACATTGATCACAAGTCGTGGGAGTCAGTTGCCAGCATTCGCCAGAGCTGGCGGGCAGCCATAAAGACAGGGCTAAATTGTGGCGAGTCGAAGAGACTTAGTCGTTGGCAGGAAAAAAGACAGAGGCGCAAGGGAAGAGCCAACTGTGTAACAGCCCCGACAAACAGATTTCTCTGCAGCACCTGTGGAAGAGCCTGTCACTCTAGAATTGGCCTTTATAGCCATTCCAGGCGCTGCTTCACAAACCACTGACCACCTCCAGGCGCGTATCCATTGTCTCTCGAGATAAGGAGGCCCAAAAGAAAGAAAAAGAAAGAAAGAAAGAAGGACCTAAGGAAGGATATACCTGCCATTGAGGGAGTGCAATGAAGGTTCACCAAACTGATCCCTGGGATGGCGGGATTGTCCTGTGAGGAGATATTGAGGACACTGGACATTTATTCTCTAGAGTTTTGAAGAATGAGAGGTGATCTCATTGAAGCATACAATATTCTTACAGGGCTCGACAGGGTAGATGCAGGAAGGATGTTTCCGCTGGTGGATTTGGGGGAGCGGGGGCGGTTAGAACCAGGGGACAGTCTCAGAATAAGGGGTAGGCCATTTAGCACTGAGATGAGGAGGAATTTCTTCACTCAGAAGGTGCTGAATCTTTGAAATTCTCGACCCCAGAGGACTGTGGAGGTTCAGTTATTGAGTATATTCAACAGAGCTCAATAGATTTCTAGATATTAAAGATATCAAGGGGTATGGGGACAGTTCAGGAAAATGGCATTGAGGTAAAAGATCAGCCACGATCTCATTGAATGGCGGATCAGGCTCGAGGGGTCAAATGGCCTACTCCTGCTCCAATTTCCTATGTTCCTATTTTCCTATAGATATACCCACAGTGCTGTTAGGAAGGGAGCTCCAGCATTTTAACCCAGCGACTGTGTAGGAACGACAATATAGTTCCAAGTCAGCATGGTGTGTAACTTGGAGGGGAATTTGCAGGTGGTGATGTTTCTACTGGTCTGCTGCCCTTGTTCTTTCAGATAGAGGTTGCGGGTTTGGAAGGTGCAGTCAAAGGAGCCTTGGTAAGTTGCTGCAGTGCATCTTGAGGATGGTACACACTGCTGCCATGGTATGCCAGTGATGGAGGGAGTGAGTGTTTATGGTGGTGGATGGAGTGCCAATCAAGCGGGCTGCTTTGTCCTGGATGGTGTCGAGCCTCTTGAGTGTTGTTGGAGCTGCACCCATCCAGGCAAGTGGAGAGTATTCCATCACACTCCTGACTTGTGCCTTGTAAATGGTGGACAGGCTTTGGGTAGTGAGGAAGTGGGTTACTTCCTAAAGAATTCCCAGCCCCTGACCTGCTCTTGTAGCCACGGTATTTATATTTCTGGTCAACGCTGATACCCAGGACGTCAATGGTGGGGGATTCAGCCACAGTAATGTTGTTGAATGTGAAGAGGAAATGATTAGATTGTTTGTAATGTAATGGTTATATTTATTTTAGACTATATGGTGCATTCCCTCTTCAGATCCAACTTTCAGTATAAGAATAATTACTATATTATGCTTGTTCCCTTGAGAGGGCCCTCGAGTGTTCAGTTAGACAATATGTAAATATATCAGTTAAGTGTGAGGTAATACATCTTCAGTGAAAAATCAAGGGATGGGAGTATACACAGTGGATGTATGACAAGGGATGGGAGTATACACAGTGGATGTATGACAAGGGACGGTAGTATACACAGTGGATGTATAACAAGGGACGGGAGTATACACAGTGGATGTATGACAAGGGATGGGAGTATACACAGTGGATGTATGACAAGGGACGGGAGTATACACAGTGGATGTATGACAAGGGACGGGAGTATACACAGTGGATGTATGACAAGGGATGGGAGTATACACAGTGGATGTATGACAAGGGACGGTAGTATACACAGTGGATGTATGACGAGGGACGGGAGTATACACAGTGGATGTATGACAAGGGACAGGAGTATACACAGTAGATGTATGACAAGGGACGGTAGTATACACAGTGGATGTATGACAAGGGACGGGAGTATACACAGTGGATGTATGACAAGGGACGGTAGTATACACAGTGGATGTATGACAAGGGACGGGAGTATACACAGTGGATGTATGACAAGGGACAGGAGTATACACAGTGGATGTATGACAAGGGATGGGAGTATACACAGTGGATGTATGACAAGGGACGGGAGTATACACAGTGGATGTATGACAAGGGACGGGAGTATACACAGTGGATGTATAACAAGGGACGGGAATATACACAGTGGATGTATAACAAGGGATGGGAGTATACACAGTGGATGTATGACAAGGGACGGGAATATACACAGTGGATGTATAACAAGGGATGGGAGTATACACAGTGGATGTATGACAAGGGACGGGAGTATACACAGTGGATGTATAACAAGGGATGGGAGTATACACAGTGGATGTATAACAAGGGATGGGAGTATACACAGTGGATGTATAACAAGGGACGGGAATATACACAGTGGATGTATGACAAGGGACGGGAATATACACAGTGGATGTATGACAAGGGACGGGAGTATACACAGTGGATGTATAACAAGGGACGGGAATATACACAGTGGTAGTATAACAAGGGACGGGAGTATACACAGTGGATGTATGACAAGGGACGGGAATATACGCAGTGGATGTATAACAAGGGATGGGAGTATACACAGTGGATGTATAACAAGGGACGGGAGTATACACAGTGGATGTATAACAAGGGAATGGGAGTATACACAGTGGATGTATAACAAGGGACGGGAGTATACACAGTGGATGTATAACAAGGGATGGGAGTATACACAGTGGATGTATAACAAGGAATGGGAGTATATACAGTGGATGTATAACAAGGGATGGGAGTATCCACAGTGGATGTATAACAAGGGATGGGAGTATACACAGTGGATGTATAACAAGGGACGGGAGTATACACAGTGGATTTTTTTTCATTCATTCAGGGGATGTGGGCATCTTTAGCAAGGCCAGCATTTATTGCCCATCCCTAATTGACCTTGAGAAGGTGGTGGTGAGCTGGCTTCTTGAACTGTTGCAGTCCTTGGGTTGTAGGTATACCCACAGTGCTGTTAGGAAGGGAGTTCCAGGAGTTTGATCCAGCGACAGTGAAGGAACGGCGATATAGTTCCAAGTCAGGATGGTGTGTGACTTGGAGGGGAACCTGCAGGTGGTGGTGTTCCCATGTATTTGCTGCCCTTGTCCTTCTAGTTGGTAGAGGTCACGGGTTTGGAAGGTGCTGTCAAAGGAGCCTTGGTGAGTTGCTGCAGTGCATCTTGTAGATGGTACACACTGCTGCCACTGTGCGTTGGTGGTGGAGGGAGTGAATGTTTGTAGATGGGGTGCCAATCAAGTGGGCAGCTTTGTTCTGGATGGTGTCGAGCTTCTTGAGTGTTGTTGGTGCTGCACCCATCCAGGCAAGTGGAGAGTATTCCATCACACTCCTGACTTGTGCCTTGTAGATGGTGGACAGGCTTTGGGGAGTCAGGAGGTGAGTTACTCACCTCAGGATTCCTAACCTGTGACCTGCTCTTGTAGCCACGGTATTTATATGGCTACTCCAGTTCAGTTTCTGGTCAATGGTAGCCCCTAGGATGTTGATAGTGTGGGTTCAGCGATGGTACTGCCGTTGAATGTCAAGGGGAGATGGTTAGATTCTCTCTTGTTGGAGATGGTCATTGCCTGGCACTTGTGTGGCGCGAATGTTGCTTGCCACTTATCAGCGCAAGCCTGGATATTGTCCAGGTCTTGCTGCATTTCTACACGGACTGCTTCAGTATCTGAGGAGTCACGAATGGTGCTGAACATTGTGCATTCATCAGTGAACATCCCCACTTCTGACCTTATGATTGAAGGAAGGTCATTGATGAAGCAGCTGAAGATGGTTGGGCCTAGGACACTACCCTGAGGAACTCCTGCAGTGATGTCCTGGAGCTCAGATGATTGACCTCCAACAACCACAACCATCTTCCTTTACGCTAGGTATGACTCCAGCCAGCGGAGGGTTTTCCCCCTGATTCCCATTGACCTCAGTTTTGCTAGGGCTCCTTGATGCCATACTCGGTCAAATGCTGCCTTGATGTCAAGGAAAGTCACTCTCACCTCACCTCTTGAGTTCAGCTCTTTTGTCCATGTTTGAACCAAGGCTGTAATGAGGTCAGGAGCTGAGTGGCCCTGGCGGAACCCAAACTGAGCGTCACTGAACAGGTTATTGCTAAGCAAGTGCCCTTTGATGGCACTGTTGATGACACCTTCCATCACTTTACTGATGATAGAGAGTAGGCTGATGGGGCGGTAATTGGCTGGGTTGGACTTGTCCTGCTTTTTGTGTACAGGACATACCTGGGCAATTTTCCACATTGCAGGGTAGATGCCAGTGTTGTAGCTGTACTGGAACAGCTTGGCTAGGGGTGTGGCAGGTTCTGGAGCACAGATCTTCAGTACTATTGCCTGAATATTGTCAGGGCCCATAGCTTTTGCAGTATCCAGTGCCTTCAGTCGTTTCTTGATATCACGCGGAGTGAATCGAATTGGCTCAAGTCTGGCATCTGTGATGTTGGGGACTTCAGGAGGAGGCCGAGATGGATCATCAACTTCTGGCTGAAGATTATTGCAAATTCTTCAGCCTTTTCTTTCGCACTGATATGCTGGGCTCTCCCATCATTGAGGATGAGGATATTTGTGGAGCCACCTCCTCTGGTTAGTTGTTTAATTGTCCACCACCATTCACGGCTGGATGTGGCAGGACAGCAGAGCTTTGATTTGATCCGTTGGTTATGGGATCACTTAGCTCTGTCTATCTCATGCTGCTTATGCAGTTTGGCACGCAGATAGTCCTATGTTGTAGCTTCACCAGATTGACACCTCATTTTGAGGTATGTCTGGTGCTGCTCCTGGCATGCCCTCCTGCACTCTTCATTGAACCAGGGTTGGTCTCTTGGCTTGATGGTAATGGTAGAGTGGGGGATATGCCGGGCCATGAGGTTACAGATTGTGGTTGAGTACAATTCTGCTGCTGCTGATGGCCCACAGCGCCTCATGGATGCCCAGTTTTGCATTGCTAGATCTGTTCGAAATCTATCCCATTTAGCACAGTGATAGTGCCACACAACACGATGGAGGGTATCCTCAATGTGAAGATGGGATTTTGTCTCCACAAGGACTGTGCGGTGGTCACTCCTACCAATACCGTCATGGGCAAATGCATCTGTGGCAGGCAGATTGGTGAGGACGAGGTCAAGTATGTTTTTCTCTCATGTTGGTTCTCCCACCACCTGCCACAGACCCAGTCTAGCAGCGATGTCCTTTGGGACTCGGCCAGCAGTGGTGCTACCGAGCCACTCTTGGTGATGGACATTGAAGTCCCCCACCCAGAGTACATTCTGTTCCCTTGCCACTCTCAGTGCTTCCTCCAAGTGGTGTTCAACATGGAGGAGTACTGAGTCATCAACTGAGGGAGGGCGGTAGGTGGTAATCAGTAGGAGGGTACCTTGCCCATGTTTGACCTGATGCCATGAAACTTCATGGGGTCCGGAGTCGATGTTGAGGACTCCCAGGGCAACTCCCTCCCGACTGTATACCACTGTGCCACCACCTCTGGTGGGTCTGTCCTGCCGGTGGGACAGGACATACCTGGGGATAGTGATGGCAGTGTCCGGGACATTGTCTGTCAGGTATGATTCCGTGAGTATGACTATGTCAGGCTTGACTAGTCTGTGGGACAGCTCTCCCAACTTTGGCACAAGCCAGATGTTAGTCAGGAGGACTTTGCAGGGTCGACAGGGCTGGGTTTGTCATTTCTGGTGCCTCGGTCGATGCCGGGTGGTCCGTCCGGTTTCATTCCTTTTTATTAACTTTGTAGCGGTTAGGTACAACTGAGTGGCTTGCTAGGCCATTTCAGAGGGCATGTAAGAGTTAACCACATTGCTGTGGGTCTGGAGTCACATGTAGGCCAGACCAGGTAAGGACAGCAGATTTCCTTCCCTAAAGGACATTAGTAAAGCAGATGGGTTTTTACAACAATCGACAATGGTTTCATGGCCATCATTAGACTAGCTTTTAATTCCAGATTTATTAATTAAATTCAAATTCCACCTTCTGCTGTGGTGGGATTCGAACCCATGTCCCCAGAATTACTAGTCCAGTGATAATACCACTACAGCACCGCCTACCCTGGAATTCTAAACTCCAGAGAGTATATTTAAGAATTAGATCAATAGAATTCTGGGTACTAAGGGACTCAAAGGATATAGAGATAGGGCAAGAAAGTGGAGTTGTTGTAGAAATTCTGCCATGAATGGCGGCGCAGTGGTTAGCACCGCAGCCTCATCGCTCCAACGACCCGGGTTCAGTTCTGGGTACTGCCTGTGCGGAGTTTGTGAGTTCTCCCTGTGACCGCGTGGGTTTCTGCCGGGTGCTCCGGTTTCCTCCCACAGCCAAAGACTTGTAGGTTGATAGGTAAATTGGCCATTATAAATTGCCCCTCGTGTAGGTAGGTGGCAGGAGAATGGTGGGGATGTGGTAGGGAATATGAGGTTAATGTAGGGAAAGTATAAGTGGGTGGTTGTTGGTCGGCGCAGACTCGGTGGGCCGAAGGGCTTTGTGAGAACAGAATTTTCGAGAACAAAATAATATGGGGACTTTTAAGATGAAATAATTAATCAATCATGTATTACTAACAAAATAACCTCGGAGCTGCAGAGACAGCTTATCAGAAATGACTTCATAACTTCAGGGCTGCAGAGACAACTTATCAGCAGAAACTAACAGGACAGCTGCAGACTGCTTAATAATTATCCTTTGTATAACAGTCAGCCTAACGGTTCACAAAGAGATAAGGGGATGGGAAACTGGAGTAAGAAGTTAAAAACAAATTGACAAGGCAGTACCCCAATCAGGCCCCGATATCAAGAAACTGCAGAAGTTTGTAGACCAATTGGGAACAAAGAGTAGGTGTTACTGATTTGTATGAATAACTATATTAAGGCTTGATTTGGCACGAAGAGTTAGTTCAGTTCGGGGGGGGGGGTGGTTTAGTTCGGGGGTTAGTTTAGTGTGTGTGGTGCTTTTAGTTTTAGTTCAGTTCATTGTTAAGTTTTCTGAAGATGTAACAATTAAATACTGCAATAAAGTTTCTGAAAGCTACAGTCGGACTTTGTCTCTTTTTGTGTAACCCATGAGATCATGAAAAACTGAGATCCAACAGGCTTGTTTCAGTGCTGTATTTCTAAATATAACTAAATGGTGGAGCAGTTGTGTGGCCGACTCTGGCTCCTAGTTCTTATTTTCAAAGCTTATCACCCACCAGTAGTCATCAAATCTCCTGGGAAAGGTATAAAAACTCATTTATTAAAAAAGAGGCTAATTCAGGGAAAAGGTATTCTGGGAACTTCTTGTCTGACTCCTGAAGGCAATCAAAGTGAGTTTCAGGAAATAACAGTGACTTTGAATTAGGAGTCCGTGCATTATCTTGACATTAAAAGTGGTCTCACTTGAGTTTTGTGCATTACACGGTCCCCATTTACTAAAATTGTGACAAAGCTGGGTGGTTGGCTTTGTGAGCAAGCTGGAAGCTGTGGGTTGGATGAGCTGGGTTCTTTAGCTAACGGCTGTTTGGCAGGCAGCTCACTGGGTGTAACCAAGAAGCATTTGCAAGTATGGATAACAGCAACTGGCACTTTTAGTGAAACAGCCCAAGCTGCCTTATATTGAGAAATCAAAATTCAAGCAAGTGTTTGGGTGGAGGACTGGTGAAGTGACCAGGTGTGTAATTCAAAAGGTAGGTTTTCATTGAAGCTTATAAAGGGGGTACAGGTGTTGGGGAGGGGGTTCCGCAGTGATATGACTGTCAGCAATGCTGGGGCAGAGGGAGGGAGGAAAAATAGATCAGATTCTGCTGTGATGCTTTCTGAAGTTGAGTAACATACCAACATTCACTGTGAAGACAACATATGAATAATGGCCAGCGGGTGAGGCAAGGCAGGGTTTCTGGCACCCATGAACTTATACCACAGCCGAAACCATGTCCTGTCACAAATAGAGAAGAGAAAATGTGCAAAGGAAAGCTTATACAAATGAAATATGAGACAGAGGATCCATGAGTGCATATGTCCCCACGCATATCTATGTGTACATGGCTGTATAGGTGACACTATGAGTCTACTGTGTGTGTAGTTCATACATCAGTTTGTGTGGAGCAGTTTGTGCTTTTACTGTGTGTTTTTCTGTATGGGTGTCTGTGTACATGTGCTTGCACAGGTCTTTGTGTACATGTCAGTGCACGTTTGTGGGTCGATAGTTGCATGTCTGTGTGTGTATCTAGTGTATGTATGTGTGTACATATCTGGTTGTGTGAGAAGGAGAGAGGAAAGGTAGAGGTGAATGAGAAAGAATGAATCATACATGTATTAAAGTATGCAGTTATTTGTTCATATATGTACACTCTGTTAACTGGGCATTTTCACTAACAGAGATTAAGATAACCATTTAGAGAGCCGTTTATGAACAGTCTGTTCTTGACTCCTGAAAGTAGTTTTGGTTTTATTTTGCATGGTATGGTCAATCAGTTTGCTAAGATCACACAAATTATGAAGTATTTACAACACAAAAGCAAAATACTGCAGATGCTGATAATCTGAAATAAAAACAGAAAATGCTGGAAATACTCAGCAGGTCCGGAAGCATCCATGGAGAGAGGAAGAGTTAATATTCCAGGTCGATGACCTTTCATCTGATGAAAGGTCATCGACCTGAAGCAGAAACAGGCCATTCGGCCCAACACATCCATGCCAGTATTCATGTTCCACACACGCCTCCTCCCACCCATTCCTTTCTCCCTCGTGTTTATCCAGCTTCCCCTTAGATGCACCAATACTATTCGCCTCAACTATTCCCTGCGATAGTGAGTTCCATATTAGAACCACTCTAGGTTAAAAACATTTCTTCTGAAATCCCTATCGGATTTATTCATGACTATTTTATATGTATGGTCACTAGTTCTGGTCTCGCCCTGAAGTGGAAACATCTTCTGTCAGCCTAACCTATCAACCTTTACATAATTTTAAAGAACTCTGTCAGCTCACTGCTCAGCCTTCTCTTTTCTGGGGGAAAAACCTCCAGCCTCTTCAATCTTTTCTGATAGGTATAAGCTCTCAGTTCTGGTATCATTCTAGTAAATATTTTTTGTGCATTCTTCAGTGGCTCAGCATCCGACCCGTGGGACAGAATCTGGCCCGATGCGGCCCGCTAATCGATTCTCCAGTATTGCTTTGGATCCTATACCATCTGATCTTGGAGGTTTTACCAAAAAATACACACACGCACACACACACACACACAGACACAGACACACACACACACACAGACACAGACACACACACACACGCACACACACACACGCACACACACACACACACACGCACGCACACACACACACACTACTTTTAGTATTGTATAGGTAATGTCCTCAAATATATTTGTATACTGTAAAGTCGTTTTATGACATACACATTATTATTAGTGGAGTGAGAAGCAGAGTTAATGTTTCAGCCAGTGACCCTTCTGATGAAAGTAAAGTAAAAACAACATATACCAATGTTGGCGATTCTTTACAGATGTAATTAATTTATTTTAAAAGTTTCCTATAGCAGGGAGAGGTTTCATGTAGTAATTTTGCAGACGGGAAGCGATTGCTGCCTGGAAGCCAGGGTTGGGTGGCTGCAGTTATGGGGGTGACCCCGTCTAGAATCTACTCTATCCCAAGCTGAGTGGTGCACACGGATCTGCTCCGGGTGAATCCGGAGCTTGGGTTGCAGGGCAGTGAGTGCGGATGGCGGTTGGATCATGGGCCTGAGGCAAGGACGCAAGATCCGGGGCAGGAGAGGCCCGCGGCCCGAGGCCCGAGGCCTGGCTGCTTCAGGGATTTCAGCCAGTGGCCTTGGCCCGATCCTGTGACCTCTGTCCCTGGACTGTGTTCAGTTTTTCCCTGGGGCCAGTCCATAGAAGATTAAGGTTTGATCTAATCGAGGGGGTTCAGATGATTAAAGGATTCAACAGGGTCGATCGAGAGAAACTATTTGCAAGTTCTCCCTGTGACTGTGCGGAGTTTGCAAGTTCTCCCTGTGACATTGTGGGTTTTCGCCGGGTGCTCCGGTTTCCCCCCACAGCCAATGACTTGCAGGTTGATAGGTAAATTGGCCGTTGTAAATTGCCCCTAGTGTAGGTAGGTGGTAGGAGAATGGTGGAGATTTGGTCAGAGAATATGGGATTAATGTAGATTTAGTATATGTGAGTGGTTATTGGTTGGCACAGACTTGGTGGGCTGAAGGGCCTGTTTCAGTGCTGTATCTCTCGATGACTCTATGACTCTATTTCCTCTGGGGGAGTGGGGGTGGGTGGGGGGGGGAAGTCCAGAACAAGGGGGCAGAACCTTAAAATTCGAGCCAGGCTGTTCAGGGCTGATGTCAGGAAGCCCTTCATCACACAAAGGGCAGTGGAAATCTGGAACTCTCTCACCCAAAAAGCAATTGAGACCGGGCATCAGTTAAAAACTTCACAACTGAAATTGATAGATCTTTGTTGGGTGAGGGTATTAAGGGTGATGAAAGCAAGGAGGGTAGATGAAGTTAAGATACAGATCAGCCATAATCTATTTGAATGGTGGAGCAGGCTCGAGGGGCTGAATGGCCTCTTTATGTTTCTATGACTGACCATAAGGAACATGGATACTGGGCCAGGCTCTGGCTCTGATATTTCTGTTCTTATCTGCCTGCCATTTTAGAAACGGTTCTGGACCCAATCCAGGAGTCCAGCAACCGTGAGCCGCTTGTGGGTTTGGCTCGCAACTTCAAAATTCTTAATGTCAAGTATCAATATGTCTCCTCATTTAAAGCTTGGTCACAAAAATGCACATTTTTTTGTTGTTTTGCTTAATAGCAAATTTCTAATGCCTTTATTTTTCCAAAATTTGCTCACCAGCCCCCTACCTAGGGCAAAAATAGTAACGTGGCCCCTCACACGAGAAGGCTGGACACTCTTACTATAATATGGAGAGCAGAATTGTTCACAATACTAATGACCAAAGTGCCATACAAGTTGAACATCATTTCTCAGCTTTTCAATTCGACCTCTCTAGATTTGTTTTTTATGGCCTAATTAACCTGCATTGTAACTTTTAGTGATCCTTTTGCTCCTCTAATCTGTTTACACACTTCCCAAGAAGGATGTGGCCTCTTGAAAATCTTGCAAGTACTCAGCAGGTCAGGCAGTATCTGTGTTTCTCTCCCCACAGCTGTTGCCTGACCTGCTGAGTATTTCCAGCATTTTATGTTTTGATTACAAACTTCCATTTACCTGGTTGGCTGGTTGACCAGATGTCCAAGCTGGCTAGCAGTACATGGCGAATTCTGAGTGACCCGTATTCACAAATGTTCAGCTTCTTCAATGTGTATACGTGACAACACAAATTCCCTCGAAATCCAATCTCACTGCAACTAATGTGCCTTTACCATGACAAACACATGACTTTAACATATTTCTCACTCTCTGATACAGGAAATACAATTATATAAAGGCTGCAAGCGCAAGAAATGTTGTTGAACTGGACTTAGGTGTGCCACAGGAAACAATGCAAGATTCTGCGGAGAGTATAAACCTCCTGAAAGTGTGCTGTGGTGGGGGATATATAATCAGGGAGTTTAGGGAAGCATGAAGTGAAAACAATGGTTATCGTGGGAAATTTGAATTTTCACATTGACTGAGAGAAGCAGAACAGCTGAAGTAGTTAAAGACAATTCATTTCTAGAATGTTTTCGGGACAGTTTTTGAGAATAATGTTTTTAGAACTGACAAGGAAACAGGTCAGACCAGATGTACTGATGAGTAAACTGGAATTCATCAACAATCTGACAGCAAGCAAACAGCTTGCAATTAATGACCATAATCATCGAATCATAAAATCTTACAGCACAGAAGGAGGCCATTCGACCCATCGTGCCTGTGCTGGCTCTTTGAAAGAGTTATCTAATCAGTCTCACTCGCCTGCTCTTTTCCAATAGACCTGTAAATTTTTCCCCTTCGAGTATTTATCCAATTCCCTTTTGAAAGTTCCTATTGAATCTTCTTCCACCGCCCTTTCAAGCAGCACATTCCAGATCATAATAACCCACTGCATCAGAAACATTCTCCTCCTCTCACCTATAGGAAGTTACTAAACAGAAGGAGGCCATTCAGTCTATTGTGTCTGTGCTGGCTTTCTGCGAGAACAACTCACCTAGTCCCACTCCCTGCCTTTTCCCTGTAGCCCTGCAAATGTTTTCTCTTCAGATAATTATCCTGTTCTGCTTTGAAAGTCATGATTGAACCTGCGTCCAGCACAGTGGCAGTGCATTCCAGATCCTAACCACTCGCTGCGTAACAAAGTTTATCCTCGTGTCACTGTTGCTTCTTTTGTTAATCACCTTAAATCAGTGTCCCCTGGCTCTCGACCCTTCTACCAATGGGAACAGTTTCTATCTACTCTGTCCAGACCCCTCTTGATTTTGATCACCTCTATCAAATCTCCTCTCAATCTTCTCGTCTCCAAGGTGAACAGCCCCAGCTTCTCCAATCAATCCACGTAACTAAAGTTCCTCATCCCTGGATCCAGTCTTATGAATATTTTCTGCACCATCTCTAATACCTTCACATTCTTCTGAAAGTGTGATGTCCAGAATTGGGCTGGATTTTGTTGGGGTGGAAGTGGCTTCAACGAAGGGCAGGAAAGCCGAGGGCAACCTCTCCTCTGCCATTTGGGAGAGACCCGGCTGGATTTTCTGCCAATCATGAGCTGCCATTGGGGTTCCCGTCCCTTTAAGGGACGATAACCTGCCTTCAAGAACTGCTGGCCAAACGGAGGGCCAGGGGCTCCAGGAAGCAGTGCTGGGACCACACCCAGCTACAAGATACATCAATGCACGCCAGACTCACAGCAAGGTAAGTTAGGGGTTGGATGTCCCTGGGGCCAGTCAGGTGGGCCCCAGCGAGCCAGTGGTGGGGGGAAGGGTGGGTTGTGATGGCGGTGGTGGTGTGTGTTGCCAGGTAGGCGGCCATTGCTACCTGGGGCCCCTCCGTGGGCCACAGAGTGTCTGCTTAGGAGGGCTCCGGCACTGAGCCTGCGGGGAGGCCGCCAGTAAAGGCTTGCTTAGGTATACAACTTAAACCCGGCCTGACCCAACCCGACTACTGGAAATTAATGATGCCTATTCTTACTCTCCTTTCCCTCCCTGACCAAAAGGCAGCACTGCCACTGTGTCCGTCCCGGCCCGACCCGACCCGACCCGGCCCGACCCGACCCGAGCCGAGCCCGAATGCTGGACCCGGAAGAGTGACACATATCGTCGGGTCCAGTTGGGTTCGGGTCGGGTAACCTTGCTCTAGCTGCCAGTGGCAATGGGCCACTTAAGTGGCACAGCTGGTCTCTGGGTGGGAGGGCTGTCCTCCCCCTTCACTGCTACTGGCAAAATGACATGGTGGTGGGAAGGTGAAGGGCACATCAGTGCCTGCCTTCCCTGGCATTTTCCACCCCCACCCCACTCGCCTCCCAGTCTGCTCTTGCATAAAATGCAGCCTAATACTGCAGGTGTGGCAGAACCAGTGTTTTGTAAAGGTTTACCACAACCTCTTTTGGTAATTAGCTTAAATTTATGTCCTCTTCTGTATTTATCATGGGTTCATGATTTTCAACACATCCATTAAAACGCTTAACCTTTGCTGCTCGGAAGAGAATAACCCAGCTTCTCTCGTCTCCTTGAATAACGGAAGCCCCCCAGCCCTGGTACCATTCCAGTAAAACCTCTCTGTACCCCCTCAAAGGATTTTTTACATTCGTTCATGGGATATGGGCATTACTGGCATTTATTGCCCATCCCCAATTACCCTTGAGAAGGTGGTGGTGAGCTGCCTTCTTGAACCACTGCAGTCCATGTGGGGTAGGTACACCCACAGTGCTGTTAGGAAGGGAGTTGCAGGATTTTGACCCAGCGACAGTGAAGGAACGGCGATATAGTTCCAAGTCAGGATGGTGTGTGACTTGGAGAGGAACTTGCAGGAGATGAGTTACTCGCTGCAGAATTCTTAGCCTTTGGCCTGCTCTTGTAGCCATAGTATTTATGTGGCTCGTCCAGTTAAGTTTTTGGCCAGTGGGGACCCCCAGGATGTTGATAGTGGGGATTCAATGATGGTAACACCATTGATTGTCAAGAGGAGATGGTTAGATTCTCTATTTTTGGAGATGGTCAATGCCTGGTACAAATGTTACATGCCAATTATCAGGCCAAGGCTGAATGTTGTCCAGGTCTTGCTGCACATGTACACGGACTGCTTCAGTATCTGAGGGGTTGTGAATGGCACTGAACACTGTGCAATCATCAGAGAACCTCATCACTTCAGAATTGAGATGAGGAGAAATTTCTTCACCCAGACAGTGGTGAACCTGCGGAATTCGCTACCACAGAAAGCAGTTGAGGCCAAAACATTGTATGTTTTGAAGAAGGCGTTAGATATAACTCTTTTGCTTAAAGGGATCAAAGTATATGGGGCGAAAGCAGGAGCAGGTTACTGAGTTGGATGATCAGCCATGATCATAATGAATGGCGAAGCAGGCTCGAAGGGCCGAATAGCCTACTCCTGCTCCTATTTTCTACGTTTCAACCACCCTCTGGGTGAAACCTTTTTTCCTCAACTCCCCTCTAAACCTCCTGCCGCTTACCTTAAATCTGTGCCCCCTAGTTATTGGCCTCTCCACTAAGGGAAAAAGTTTCTTCCTATCTATCCTATCAATGCCCCTCATAATTTTGTATACCTCAATCAGGTCTAAGGAAAACAACCCTAGCCTATCCAGTCTCTCTTCATAACTGAAATGCTCCAGCCCAGTCAACATCCTGGTGAATCTTCTCTGCATCCTCTCCATTGCAATCACATCCTTCCTATAGTGTGGTGCCCAGAACTGTACACAGTACTCCCTAACTAGCGTTTTATACAGCTCCATCATAACCTCCCTGCTCTTATATTCTGTGCCTCGGCTAATAAAGACAAGAATACCATATGCCTTTCTAACCACGTTATCTACCTGTGCTGCTGCCTTCTGTGATCTATGGACAAGCACACCAAGGTCCCTCTGACCCTCTGTACTCCCTAAAATCCTACCATCCATCGTATATTTCCTTGCCTTCTTAGTCCTCCCAAAGTGCATCACCTCACACTTTTCAGGATTAAATTCCATTTGCCACTGCTCCGCCCATCTTACCAGCCCATCTATATCGTCCTGTAATCTAAGGCTTTCCTCCTCACTATTTACGACACCACCAATTTTTGTGTCATCTGCGAACTTACTCATCATACCTCCTATAATCACGTCTAAATCATTAATGTACACTACAAACAGCAAGGGTCCCAGCACCGATCCCTGCGGTACACCACTCGCAAAAACAACCCTCGACCATCACCCTCTGCCTCCTTGCATTAAGCCAATTTTGAATCCAAATTACCCTTGATTCCATGGGCTCTTACTTTCTTAACCAATCTCCCACGTGGGACCTTATCAAAAGCCTTACTGAAATCCATGTAGACTACATCAACTGCTTTACCCTCATCTACACATCTAGTCACCTCCTCGAACAATTCAATCAAATTTGTTAGACATAATCTTCCCCTGACAAAGCCATGCTGACTATCCCTGATTATTCCCTGCATCTCCAAGTGGAGATTAATCCTGTCTCTCAGAATTTTTTCCAATAGTTTCCCTACCACTTATGTTAGACTCACCGGCCTATAATTACCTGGTTTATCCCTGCTCCCCTTCTTGAATAATGGTACCACATTCGCTCTCCTCCAGTCCTCTGGCACCTCTCCTGTGGCCAGAGAGGATTTGAAAATTTGTGTCCAAGCCCCTGCTATCTCCTCCCTTGCCTCACATAACAGCCTGGGATACATCTCATCTGGGCCTAGGGATTTATCCACTTTTAAGCCCGCTAAAACAGCTAATACTTCCTCCCTTTCAATGCTAATTTGATCAAGTATATCACAATCCTCCTCCCTGATCTCTACACCAACATCGTCCCTCTCCATAGTGAACACAGATGAAAAGTAATCATTCAAAACCTCACCTATGTCCTCCGGCTCCACACGCAGATTGCCATTTTGGTCCCTAATGGGCCCCACTTTTTCCCTGGTTATCCTGTTGCCTCTATCATACTTAGAAAATGCCTTGGGATTTTCTTTATCCTATCTGCCAGTGTTTTCTCATGCCCCTTCTTCGCTCTCCTAATTACTTTTTTAAGTACCCCCCTACACTTTCTATACTCCTCTAGGGCCTCCGCTGTTTTCAGCACTCTCAATCTGCCATAGGCCTCCTTTTTTTTCCTGATCCAATCCTCTATAACCTTTGATATCCAGGGTTCCCTGGACCTGTTGGTCCTACTCTTCACCTTTACAGGAACATGCTGGACTTGAACCCTCACCATTTCCTTTCTAAATGACTCCCACTGATCTGATGTAGACTTTCCTATAAGAAGCTGCTCCCAGTTCACTTTGCTCAGATCCTGTTTTATCATATTGAAATCTGCCTTCCCCCAATTCAGTACTCTTATTTTCAGTCCCTCTATGTCCTTTTCCATAACAACCTTAAATCTTACAGAGCTAGAGTCATAGAAAGATACAGCACCGAAACAGGCCTTCGGTCCAACGAGTCTGCGCAGACCATCAACCATCCAGTTATACGAATCCTACATTAATCCCATTTTTTCCCTTTCACATCCCCACCTTCCCTCAATTGTCCTACCACCTACCTACACTAGGGGAAATTTTTACAATGGCCAATTTACCTGTCAACCTGCAAGTCTTTGGCATGTGGGAGGAAACCGGAGCACCCGGAGGAAATCCACGCAGTCACAGGGAGAACTTGCAAACTCCGCACTGGCAGTGCCCAGAACCAAACCCGGGTTGCTGGAGCTGTGAGGCTGCGGTGCTAGCCACTGTGCCACTGTGCTGTTATGGTCATCATCCCCGAAATGCTCTCCCCTTGCCACTTCTACACTTGTCCGGCTTCATTACCTAGGATTAAGTCCAGTACTGTCCCTTCTCTTGTAGGACTCTCCACATGCTGTATCAAAAAGCTCTCCTGAATGCACTTGAAGAATGCCGCCCCATAGAGTCATACAGCATAGAAACAGGCCTTTCGGCCCATCGTGTCTGTGCCAGCCATCAAGCACCTAACTATTCTGGTCCCATTTTCCAGCACTTGGCCCGTAGCCTTGTATGCTATGGCGTTTCAAGTGCTCATCTAAATACTTCTTAAATGTTGTGAGGGTTCCTGCCTCTACCACCTCTTCAGGCAGTGTGTTCCAGATTCCAACCACCCTCTGGGTGAAAAATTTTTTCCTCTAATCCCCTCTAAACCTCCTGCCCCTTACCTGAAATCTGTGCCCTCTGGTTATTGACCCCTCCGCTAAGGGAAAAAGTCTCTTCCTATCTCACCTATCAATGCCCCTCATAATTTTGTCCCCACTCATCCTTCTCTGTTCTAAGGAAAACAACCCTAGCCTTTTCAGTCTCTCTTCATAACTGAAATGCTCCAGCCCAGGCAACATCCCAGTGAATCTCCTCTGCACCCTCTCCAGTGCAATCACATCCTTCCTATAGTGTGGTGCCCAGAACTGTACACAGTACTCCAGCTGTGGCCTAACTAGCATTTTATACAGCGCCATCATAGCCTCCCTGCTCTTATATTCTATGCCTCGGCTAATAAAGGCAAGACCACCTTATCTACCTGTGCTGAAGCCTTCAGTTATCTATGGACAAGTACACCAAGGTCCCTCCGACCTTCTGTACTTCCTAGGGTCCTACCATCCATTGTATATTCCCTTGCCTTGCTGGTCCTCCCAAAATGCATCACCTCACACTTCTCAGGATTAAATTCCATTTGCTGCAGCTCCGCCCATCTTTCCTAATCCCCCTCCCTGATCGCTACACCTACACCTACATCGTCCTTCTCCATAGTGAACACAGATGAAAAGTAGTCATTTAAAACCTCACCTATGTCCTCCGGCTCCACACACAGATTGCCACTTTGGTCCCTAATGGGCCCTACTCTTTCCCTGGTTATCCTCTAAGCCTTTCTTTAAGCTTTTTGCACTAATACTATTCCCTGTAATGTAGGGGAAGTTGAAATCCCCTACTATTATTACCCTATTATTTTTGCACCTCTCTGAGTTTGCCTACATATCTGCTCCTATATCACTGCCTGACTGTTTGGAGGTATGTAGTACACTCCCAGCCAAGTGACAGCCCCCTTTTTGTTGTTACGTTCTGCCCATATGGCCTCGTTAGAGGAACCTTCTAAGATATCATCCCTCCTAACTGCAGTAATTGACTATTTGATCAACAGTGCAATGCCACCTCCTCTTTTACCCCCTCCCCTATCACGCCTGAAGATTCCATACCCTGGAATATTGAGCTGCCAGTCCTGCCCTTCCCTCAACCATGTCTCAGTGATAGCAATAATAGCAGAGCAGGGGAAGAAAAGGGTTGGAAGAGCTATAATGATAGGGGATTCTATCGTAAGGGGTGTAGATAGGTGTTTCTGTGGCCACAAACGAGACTCCAGGATGGTATGTTGCCTCCCTGGTTCTAGGATCAAGGATGTCTTGAAGCGGCTGCAGGACATTGTGAAAGGAGAGGGTGAGCAGCCAGAGGTCATGGTCCATATTGGTACGAGCGACATAGGTAGGAAGAGAGATGAGGTCCTGCAAAGTGAATATAGAGAGTTAGGCTGAAGGTTAAAAAGCAGGACCTCTAGGGTTGTAATCTCAGGATTACTCCCTGTGCCACGTGTTAGTGAGGGTAGGAATAGGAGGATAGGCAAATGAATGCGTGGCTGAAGAGCTGGTGTAGGCGGGAGGGCTTCAGCTACTTGGATCATTGGGATCCCTTCTGGTGCAGAGGTGACCTGTACAAGAAGGACGGGTTGCATCAAAACTGGAGGGGGACCAATATCCTTGCAGGGAGGTTTGCTGGTACTACTTGGGAGGGTTTAAACTAGTCTTTCAGCGGGGTGAGACCCAAAGTAGTAGTCTCTCCCATGAGATAGTTGAGGCAAATGTAGAGGTTAAAGCAAGCAAGTCCAGTAGGCAGGCCGGGCAGGGGAAGGACAGGGAGCGTGGAAGGTCTGGTAGGCTAAATTGCATTTAATTTAATGCAAGAAGCCTTACAGGTAAGGCAGATGAATTCAGAGCATGGATTGATACATGGGATTGTGATATTATAGCTATTACGGAAACGTGGTTGAGGGATGGGCAGGACTGGCAGCTCAATGTTCCGGGGTACCGATCCTTCCAGCGTGACAGAGGTGGAGGTAAGAGAGGAGGGGGAGTTGCACTGTTGATTAGGGAGGACATCACGGCAGTACTTAGAGAAGATATCCCGGGGGGAATGTCCAGCGAGGCCGTATGGGTAGAACTTAGAAATAAGAAAGGGCTGATCACTTTGATGGGATTATACTATAGGCCCCCCAATAGTCAGAGGGAACTGGAGGAGCATATATGGAGGGAAATCACAGATAGGTGTAGGAATTATAGGGTTGTAATAGTAGGTGATTTTAACTTCCCTAATATTGACTGGGACTGCCTTAGTGCTAAGGATCAGATGGGGAAGAATTTGTTAAGTGTGTCCAGGATAGTTTTCTGAAGCATTATGTGGATGGCCCTACTAGAGAAGGGGCTACACTCGACCTCCTCTTAGGAAATGAGGATGGGCAGGTGGTTGATGTGTCAGTGGGGGAGCACTTTGGGACCAGTGACCATAACTCTCTTAGCTTCAAGATAGTTATGGAAAAGGATAGGACTGGTCCTCAGGTTGAAGTCCTAAATTGGGGGAAGGCTAATTTCGATGGCATCAGACAGGAACTCTCAAAAGCTGAATGGGAGAAGCTGTTTACAGGTAAAGGGACGTCTGGCAAGTGGGAGGCTTTTAAAAGTGAGATAGGAAGAGTTCAGGGCCGGCATGTTCCTGTTAGATGGAAGGGCAAGGCTGGCAAGTTTAGGGAACCTTGGTTGACGAGGGATATTGAGGGTCTGGTCAGGACAAAGAAGGAGGCATATGTCAGGTATAGGCAGCTGGGATCGAGCGAGTCCCTCGAGGAGTATAGGGGATGTAGGATTACACTTAAGAAGGAAATTAGGAGGGAGAAAAGGGGCCATGAGATTTCCCTGGCAGATAAGATAAAGGAGAATCCTGAAAGATTCTATAAGTATATTAAGAGTAAATGGGCAGCTAGGGAGAGAGTAGGTCCCCTTAAGGATCAGTGTGGCAATTGTGTGGAGCCAAGGGAAATGGGCAAGGTCTTAAATGAATATTTCTCGTCTGTATTTACCGTGGAGAAGGTCATGGAAGCTAGTGAGTTGAAGGGAGGGAACACCGATATCCTGGAACATATCAACATTACAAAGGTGGAGGTTTTGAAGCGCATTAAGGTGGATAAATCCCCAGGGCCTGACCAGGTGTATCCTAGGACGCTATGGGAAGCAAGGGAGGAGATTGCTGGGGTCCTGGCAGTGATTTTTGTATCATCGTTAGCCACGTGTGAGGTACCGGAAGACTGGAGGATAGCTGATGTTGAGTCTTTATTTAAGAAGGGCAGCAGGGATAAGCCAGGGAACTACAGACCGGTGAGCCTTACATCAGTGGTGGGAAAGTTATTGGAAGGGATTCTGAGAGACAGGATTTATATGCATTTGGAAAGGCAAGGTCTGATTAGGGATAGTCAGCATGGCTTTGTGTGTGGGAAATCATGTCTCACGAATTTGATTGAGTTTTTCGAGGTGACCAAGAGGATTGATGAGGGCAGGGCGATGGACGTTGTCTACATGGACTTTAGCAAGGCCTTTCACAAGGTCCCGCATGGTAGGCTGGTCCAGAAGGTTCGAACACATGGGATCCAGGGTGAGCTAGCAAATTGGATACAAAATTGGCTTGGTGATAGGAGGCAGAGGGTGGTAGTGGAGGGTTGTTTTTCAGATTGGAGGCCGGTGACCAGTGGTGTGCCGCAGGGATCGGTGCTGGGCCCTCTGTTGTTTGTCGTATATATTAATGACTTGGATGTGAATGTAGGGGGCATGATTAGTAAGTTTGCAGATGACACCAAAATTGGTGGAATAGCGGACAGTGAAGAAGGTTGTCTAAGGTGACAACAGGATATAGATCAACTGGGAAGGTGGGCAAGGGACAAGCAAATGGAATTTAACACAGACAAGTGTGAAGTGATGCATTTTGGGAAGTTAAACCAGGGCAGAACATATACAGTGAATGGCAGGGCCCTGGGGAGTGTTGTTGAGCAGAGAGACCTTGGGGTGCAAGTACATAGTTCCCTGAAAGTGGCAACACAGGTAGACAGGGTGGTGAAGAAGGCATATGGCATGCTTGCCTTCATCAGCTGAGCATTGAGTACAAGAGTTGGGACATCATGTTACAGTTGTACATAACGTTGGTTAGGCCGCACTTGGAGTAGTGTGTGCAGTTCTGGTCGCCGCACTGCAGGAAAGATGTGATTAAGCTAGAGAGGGTGCAGAAAAGATTCAGAAGGATGTTGTCTGGTTTGGAGGGCTTGAGTTATAAACAGAGATTGGATAGGCTGGGTCTGTTTTCCCTGGAGCGAAGGAGGCTGAGAGGGGACATAATAGAGGAATATAAAATTATGAGAGGCATAGATAGGGTAGATAGCCAGAGTCTGTTTCCCAAGGTAGGGGTGACTAAACTCGAGGGCATAGATTTAAGGTGAGAGGGAGGAGGTTTAAAGGGGATCAAAGGGGTAAATTTTTCACACAAAGAATAGTGGGTATCTGGAATGAGCTGCCTGAGGAGATGGTGGAGGCAGGAACAGTAGCAACATTTAAGAGGCATCTGGACAGGTACTTGAATGAGCAAGGCATAGAGGGATATGGAATTAATGCAGGCAGGTGGGATTAGTATAAATAGGCATTATGGTCGGCATGGACGCGGTGGGCCAAAGGGCCCGTTTCTATGCTGTACGACTCTATGACTCTAAGCTTGTGAGGATGTTTTGTAGCTTACAAACTGTGGGAAACTCTGCCCTCTTTAACTATTTTGTGTTAGAATGCTGAATGTTTTATTTTATTGTGAAAGCTATTCTTTTGTTCAGTTTTATTTGTGTTTTTATGGTGATTTGTGAAGAAAGAATGGAAAAAGATGAAGTAATTTACTTTTTTTGCACATCATGTGTGAATGTTACTGTGTCACTGGCTGTAGCTAGGCCTTCTTTTTCAGGCTGTAATGTATTTGTTTCATAATATTGGTCTAATTAAATTGGAATTATTGATGTTGATTAACCTATAAAATTGTGAAAATCCGACATTCATTGCTACAATGGTGAAATTCTGGCTGTTGTAAATTGTGGACGAGTCTCTAGTTCGGACATGAAATTATCACATAAATAATTTGAATTTCTGACCAATGCCATAGTGTCAGTGATTGTTGAATTATCTTGGTGGTCTTGGAATTTATGAGTAGAAAGAGAAGAAAAAGGACAGAGTTCTGCAGCCTGGTGTGGACATAAAAGTTAAATGCATCCTGGTAGATGATTTTGGTTGCAGGTCTTTGTTATGAGCTCACAGGACGTCAGTCTGGTAATGTACTGAGTCTTTAATGAAACTGACTGTAATGGCTGCCTGCAGTCAGAATGCCTCATGGTAGAGGTCACATGACTACAGCAAGCCAGCAGGCACATTGATACAGTATTGCATATCTATCCCAAACATCCCCCTTTTCATACAAAAAGAACAACAACATTTGCATGCATTATCATTGACACTGTGAGTTGTCCAAGGTACCCACTATGCACACAACTGTTCACGTGCATTAGTAGTTCATCATTTTGGTCAGTCTCTGCACGTGCATTGCACACATAATCATAAAATCGTGCCAGTGTCTTAATGGTGTGCATTGTCGTTGGTTGTTCATCTGGTTGATTTTCCTTCTCCGGTGAGTGTCGTTCCTGTGTCACTTATTGCCATGGTAACTGTTGTTCCATTTCCGTTGTTGGTGTTGTGGACCTCTGAGACTGATGGTTATTCTGTGGTCTGTGCAGTTGGTGAGTTCTTGTCTTTCTGATTGGCTGCCTGCTGTGACGGAACAGCTTCTCCAGTTGTGCATATGTGTCTGCGGTTCCGACGGTATATCTGGTCGTTCACTTCCACCGCATATGATCGAAGTGACATGCCTTCAGTAGGATTGCCTTGTATACATCTGTGCCAGATTTGCTCAATTTCTTTATGATTCCTTCAGTGATTTTCACTGCCGCCTCAGCTGTCTGGGGACAGTGTGGAGATGATGTATGGTGTTGAATTTCCCAATCCTTTCTGAAGCGGCAGAATTCTTTGCTCGTGAACTGCGGCCATTGGTGCTCATCACAATGTCTGGAATACCATAACAACTGAAGTGTACTTTCAGGCATTCTACAATCTCACCGGTAGTTGTTGAGGTCAGCTGGTCTACCTCCCAGTAGTCAGAATAGTAGTCTATGATGTCAAGATAATCGGTTCCTGTGAGAGTGAAGAGGTCTACTCCCAGCTTCATCCAAGGTCTGTCTGGGATGTCATATGTCATCAGCGGCTCTTTAGCTTGCTTAGCTTGGTACTCGTTACATGCACTGCACTGGCTGATGTGGTCCTTGATTTCAATGCTGATGTTTGGCCAGTAGAGCACTTCTCTTGCCTTCCTCAGACTCAACTCAATTCCTTGGTGGCTTGCATGGATGTGCTTTAGCATCTCTCCTCTCAACTCTTTAGTGATAATGATTATTTCCTCTGTATAAGATGCCAACTTGGGTTGTCAATTCATCTCTGTCAGCCCAATACGCTCTTGTGACCACAGAGGTGTCCTTGATGCTTTCAGGCCATCCTTTCATTGCTACTTCTTGCAACACTTGTTGGATCTTGTTGGGTAGTTCACTTGATTTGCACAAGGCACATGTCTGTCAGATTCAATGTCTCTGCTGGGTTGATGACTTCCAGAGCAAGTCGAGCTGCAGCTTCACGTTGGATCTGGAAGATTTCACACTTTGTCGTAGCATCCTCTACTTTCTTCATGGGGAATGCAGCTCTCGACAGCATGTCTGCGATGCACATCTGTTTCCCTTGCTTGTATGGCACATCCAGATGATACCTCTGTAACCGGAGTCACATCCTTTGCAGATGTTTTGGAGCAGAGAGTAGCAGCTTGAGGAAAATGCTTTGGAGTGGCTTGTGGTCGAACTCAACTGTCACTTTGTCTCTTCCAAGTAGGTATTGATGAAAATGTTCACAATCAAAGACAATGGCCAGGCACTCTTTCTTGATCTGAGTGTAGCACCGTTCCGTTTGCGTTAATGCCATGGATGCAAATGCAACTGGTTGTTATTGCTGCATTAGAGTTGCTCCAAGTCCTGCCTCGCTGGCGTCACACTGCAGGGTGACTTCACCTTTTATGTCATAGTATTTCAGCACTGGTGTTGCCATCACTAGTTGCTTGATTTTAGTGAACGCTGCTGCTTGTTCTGTGCCCCAATACCACTGTGCACATCCTTGGCAGTGAGCTGGCGTAATGCTTCACATTCTGACGACAAATTGGGCAAGAATTTTGCTAAATAGTTGACGACTCTAACAAATCGTTGCACTGCTTTTACATCTGTTGGTTGCCACATCACGACTACCACTCTCACCTTTTTCAGGATTTGGGCAAAGACCTTCTGCTGTCAGTACATGACCTATGTACTTGACTTCAGGCACATTAATTGCAATTTTCTCTTGTTCAGCTTCAGGTTCATCTGGCAAGCTCTGTCCAGCCGTCGCACTAGATGTTGATCGTGGTCAGCAATGGTTTCTTCCATTGAGTCTCCGCATCCATAAACTAGCAGATCATCCACTATAGCTTCCACTCCGGGAAGATCACTAACTATCTCGTGCTGTCTGCGTTGATACTCCTCTGGAGCCGTGGAAATGCCAAACGGCATGAGTAACCATCTGTATTTCCCGAACGGTGTCCAGAATATATTTAGAAAGTGCTGCTTTCAACTAGCTTCACTTGCCAGTAACCATTCTTCACATCTAGGGTACTGAAGATTTTTGCCTTTGCAAGTTGTGGGAAAATTCCTTCGATGGTTGGCAATGGGGTAGTGTGATCTCTTCAGAGCTTTATTTAGATCCTTTGGGTCGATGCATACTCTCAGCTTTCCAGGTTGTTTCACTGCGACCATGCTGCTAATCCATTCTGTCGGGTTGTCATTTTCTTGATTACTCCCTTCTTTTCCAGACCTTCTATCTTGTCTTTCAGGCTGGCCTTGAGGGCAGCTGGAACCTTCCTCGGCAGATGCTGAACTGGTCTTACCCTCTCATCTACTTCGAGATGATGTTCTCCAGGAAGACATCCTAAACCTGTAAACACATCATTGTACTCCTCTAGGATCTGTTCCGTGGTCAATGGTTTAATGCACTGCGACACATTGCAAATCTATTTTTTGATTTTTGATTTAGAGATACAGCACTGAAACAGGCCCTTCGGCCCACCGAGTCTGTGCCGACCATTAACCACCCATTAATACTAATCCTACACTAATCCCATATTCCTACCACATCCTCACCTGTCCCTATATTCCCCTACCACCTACCTATACGAGAGGCAATTTATAATGGCCAATTTACCTATCAACCTGCAAGTCTTTTGGCCGTGGGAGGAAACCGGAGCACCCGGAGGAAACCCACGCAGACACAGGAAGAACTTGCAAACTCCACACAGGCAGTACCCAGAATTGAACCCGGGTCGCTGGAGCTGTGAGGCTGCGGTGCTAACCACTGCGCTACTGTGCACACGTTGAGGGTTACCAGTCCAAGCTTTAGACTTGCTTCGGCTGAGATGAGTGGCTTTTACTTGCTGTCTATGATTTGGAATCCAGATCTTCGTTCTTGCCATTGCATTGGATTCTCAGAGTAATTTGGCCTCTTGGCACTAGCATGGTGTCATCATATAGCCTCAACATTACTTTTGAGGGATTTATTTTTGGATCACCCTGTTGAGCCATTTTGCACAAGTCATGTTGCATGATGCACCAGTGTCTACCTGACACTTTATGTTGACTTGATATTCTCCTTCTGCGGTCATCATTCCAACTGTCACAAACCATTTACCACCTAGTGACCTGACTGAACCAACCTTCATTGTACAGTATATAGTGATTCGTCAGAATCTTCAGCTGACATCTCTCTAGTGGCTATCTGTACCTACTTGTTGTGCTTCCTTCTAGCCAAACACTTGTGTGCAGAATGATTCTGCTTCTTGCAATGAGAACACTGCTTTCCGCACGTCATCTTCTGTTCGTGATGTCCTCCGTAGTATTTGCATCCTGCCCTTTCTCTGTGATCTTTCTGCCCTTTCGGCCTGGAATGTCTATCAGCATAATGCAAGGCCTGGTCTGTTCTGCCATGAATATATTCTAGCTGCTGATTTACAACCTCAGCACTTCTACACATCAATTGCTTTCCTGAGAGTCAGTTTCTCCTCCCTCAGTAGACGTGTGCTCACTGCGCAATCTCTTATGTCTAATACAATCCTGTCTTTAATTAGATCATCTTTTACTTGTGCAAATTCACAGAATTCTGCGAGTTGTGTTAATGCAGTCTCATATTGATCAATGGACTCTTTTTCACCTTGGGCCCCAATATTGAACACAAACCATTCATAGATTACATTCACTTGGGGTCCAAAGCATGCCTTCAAGACTTTCAAAATTTCTGCTGTAAGTTTTTTTTGTTCAGAGAGATTTAGGGTGGTATAACACTTTGTGACAGTCTCTCCCCAACAGTGATAAAAGTGTAGCTATTCGTAGCTGCTCTGGTTTGTTAATTAAATCTGTCACAATTTCGTAATTTTGCCATTGCGAGTGGAACAACTGCCAGTTCTGTTTCATATCACCTTTTATTTCAACAGTACTTTAGATGGGTCAGTTTTTGTCCAGTGTGTGCAGGAGGGTTTTCTGACACAGTATGTAGACAGACCAACCAGGGGCGATGCCACATTGGATTTGGTACTGGGTAATGAATCCGGCCAGGTGTTAGATTTAGATGTAGGTGAGCACTTTGGTGATCGTGATCACAATTCGGTTAGGTTTACCTTAGCAATGGGCAGGGACAGGTATATACCACAGGGCAAGAATTATAGCTGGGGGAAAGGAAATTATGATGCAATTAGGCAAGATTTAGGATGCGTAGGATGGGGAAGGAAACTGCAGGGGATGGGCACAATCGAAATGTGGAGCTTATTCAAGGAGCAGCTACTGCGTGTCCTTGTTAAGTATGTACCTGTCAGGCAGGGAGGAAGTTGTCGAGCGAGGGAGCCGTGGTTTACTAAAGAAGTTGAACGCTTGTCAAGAGGAAGAAGAAAGCTTATGTTAGGATGAGACGTGAAGGCTCAATTAGGGCGCTTGAGAGTTACAAGCTAGCCAGGAAGGATCTAAAGGGAGAGCTTAGAAGAGCGAGGAGAGGACACGAGAAGTCATTGGCAGATAGGATCAAGGAAAACCCTAAGGCTTTCTATAGGTATATCAGGAATAAAAGAATGACTAGAGTTAGATTAGGGCCAATCAAGGATAGTAGTGGGAAGTTGTGTGTGGAATCAGAGGAGATAGGGGAAGCGTTAAATGAATATTTTTCATCAGTATTTACAGTAGAGAAAGAAAATGTTGTCGAGGAGAATACTGAGATACAGACTACTAGGCTAGATGGGATTGAGGTTCACAAGGAGGAGGTGTTAGCAATTTTGGAAAGTGTGAAAATAGATAAGTCCCCTGGGCCAGATGGGATTTATCCTAGGATTCTCTGGGAAGCCAGGGAGGAGATTGCAGAGCCTTTGTCCTTGATCTTTATGTCGTCATTGTCGACAAGAATAGTGCCGGAAGACTGGAGGATAGCAAATGTTGTCCCCTTGTTCAAGAAGGGGAGTAGAGACAGCCCTGGTAATTATAGACCTGTGAGCCTTACTTCGGTTGTGGGTAAAATGTTGGAAAAGGTTATAAGAGATAGGATTTATAATCATCTTGAAAAGAATAAGTTCATTAGCGATAGTCAGCACGGTTTTGTGACGGGTAGGTCGTGCCTCACAAACCTTATTGAGTTTTTTGAGAAGGTGACCAAACAGGTGGATGAGGGTAAAGCCGTGGATGTGGTGTATATGGATTTCAGTAAGGCGTTTGATAAGGTTCCCCACGGTAGGCTATTGCAGAAAATACGGAAGTATGGGATTGAAGGTGATTTAGTGCTTTGGATCAGAAATTGGCTAGCTGAAAGAAGACAGAGGGTGGTGGTTGATGGCAAATGTTCATCCTGGAGTTTAGTTACTAGTGGTGTACCGCAAGGATCTGTTTTGGGGCCACTGCTGTTTGTCATTTTTATAAATGGTCTGGATGAGGGTGTAGAAGGGTGGGTTAGTAAATTTGCGGATGACACGAAGGTCAGTGGAGTTGTGGATAGTGCCGAAGGATGTTGTAGGGTACAGAGGGACATAGATAGGCTGCAGAGCTGGGCTGAGAGATGGCAAATGGAGTTTAATGCGGAAAAGTGTGAGGTGATTCACTTTGGAAGGAGTAACAGGAATGCAGAGTACTGGGCTAATGGGAAGATTCTTGGTAGTGTAGATGAGCAGAGAGATCTTGGTGTCCAGGTACATAAATCCCTGAAAGTTGCCACCCAGGTTAATAGGGCTGTTAAGAAGGCATATGGTGTGTTAGCTTTTATTAGTAGGGGGATCGAGTTTCGGAGCCACGAGGTCATGCTGCAGCTGTACAAAACTCTGGTGAGGCCGCACCTGGAGTATTGCGTGCAGTTCTGGTCACCGCATTATAGGAAGGATGTGGAAGCTTTGGAAAGGGTGCAGAGGAGATTTACTAGGATGTTGCCTGGTATGGAGGGAAGGTCTTACGAGGAAAGGCTGAGGGACTTGAGGTTGTTTTCGTTAGAGAGAAGGAGGAGGAGAGGTGACTTAATAGAGACATATAAGATAATCAGAGGGTTAGATAGGGTGGATAGTGAGAGTCTTTTTCCTCGGATGGTGATGGCAAACACGAGGGGACATAGCTTTAAGTTGAGGGGTGATAGATATCGGACAGATGTTAGAGGTAGTTTCTTTACTCAGAGAGTAGTAGGGGCGTGGAACGCCCTGCCTGCAACAGTAGTAGACTCGCCAACTTTAAGGGCATTTAAGTGGTCATTGGATAGACATGTGGATGAAAATGGAATAGTGTAGGTCAGATGGTTTCACAGGTCGGCGCAACATCGAGGGCCGAAGGCCCTGTACTGCGCTGTAATGTTCTATGTTCTAGACGCAGGCAGAGGAAAATTTGCAGCCGTTGTCTTACCCTGTGCTTTCAGCTGTTTCTTTGTTCCTTTTCTGTGGCTTCATATAGTTTTTAACATTTGTGACCATTCTTGTGGCCTTTGTTCCATAGCTGTGCTTCTTCACCACTGAATCTCAGCTCCATTCTGACACCATGTTACGAGCTCACAGGACACCCGTCAAGTGTATACTGAGTCTTTAATGAAACTGACTGTAAGAGCTGCCTACAGTCAGAATGCCTCATGGTAGAGGTCACATGACAACAGCAAGCCAGGAGGCACATTGGGATAGAAATGCGATACTGTACCCAACAGTCTTCGTGTGACTCCCAGTGTGACTTTGGTGAAATAGCATCTTCTAACACAAAGATCCTCATTAAAGTATTCATAGAATCTGTGCGGCATGTAAATTCTTTGCAAGGGCCAGGGGAGGAATACCTCACAGAGTGATGTCACCTCACTTTCCTTTCTTCCATTTTTCTTTGTCCTCTTCCTGCTTCTCCATTATAGTACACTAACAACAACTGCAACTTTTATTCATATGGTACCTTTAATGTAGTAAAACATCCCAAGGGACTTCACTGGAGCAGGATTTGACACTTTCTAAAAAGCAAAAAATGTCATTCATTCATTCATGGGATGTGGCTGGCACTGGCAAGGGCGGTATTTACTGTCCTTCCCTAAATCATAGAATGGTTATCAGACAGAAGCCGGCTCTCTGCAAGAGCAACTCACCCAGTCCCACTCCCCCACCTTCTCCCCGTAGCCCTGCAAATTCTTTCTCTTCAGATAATTGTGCAATTCTCTTTTGAAGATGGTCATTGCCTGGCACTTGTGTAGCGTGAATGTTACTTGCCATTTATCAGCCCAAGCCTGAATATTGTCCAGGTCTTGCTGCATTTCTAAACGGGCTACTTCAGTATCTGAGGAGTCGTGAATGGTGCTGAACTTTGTGCAATCATCAGCGCACATCCTGGTCTGACCTTAAGAATGAAGGAAGGTCATTGATGAAGTAGCTGAGGATTGGGCTGGTTGGGCCTAGGACACTACCCTGAGGATCTCCTGAAGTGATGTCCTGGAGTTCAGATGATTGACCTCCAACAACCACAACCAACATACCTGCTAGGTATGAGTTTTCCCCCAATTCCCATTGATTTCAGTTTTGCTAGGACGCCTTGATGCCATACTTGATGTCAAGGACAATCACTCTCACCTCATCTCGAGTTCAGCTCTTTTGTCCATGTTTGAACCATGGCTGTAATGAGGTCAAGAGCTGAGTGGCCCTGGCCGAACCCAAACTGAGTGCCATTCAGCAGGGTATTGCTAAGCAAGTGCTGCTTGATAGCACTGTCGATGACACCTTCCATCACTTTACTGATGATTAAGAGTAGACCAACGGGGCGGTAATTGGCCGGGTTGGACATGTCTTGTTTTTTGTGTACAGAACATACTTGGGCAATTTTCTATATTGACGGGTAGATGACAGGGTTGTAGCTGAAAGAATTTCTTCTCTCAGACGGTAGTGAATGTCTGGAATTCTATACCCAGAGAGTTCTGGAGGCTAGATCACTGAAAGTATTTAAAGAGGTAGATAGATTTTTGAAATATTGGGGAGTTGAGGGCTATGAGTAGCTGGCACAAAAATGGAGTTGAGGTCTGGGGCAGATCAGCCATGATCTTATTGAATGGTGGGGTGGGCTAGAGCAGTTGATTGGCCTACTCCTGCTCCTATTTCTGATGTTTTTATGGAGACTTCACTTTAAGAACAGCCAGCCTTTCTAATACCTCCTCTATGAATTTTTAACCCATCCAGTGTCTCAACTACCTCCTCTTTCACTATGACTTGGGCAGCATCTTCTTCCATGTTAAAGACAAATGCAAAGTATTCATTTAGTACCTCAGCTATGCCCCCTGCTTCCATGCGTAAACCCCTGTTTAGGTCCCTAATCAGTCCCACTCCTCCTTTTACCACTCTTTTACTATTTATATGCCTGTAGAAGATTTTGGATTCCCATTTATGTTGCCTGCTCAGCTCTTCTCATACTCTCTCTTTGCTTCTCATTTTTTTTTCACTTCTCCTCTGTACCTTCTATATTCATCCTGGTTCTCAACTGTATTCTCAATTTCAATGCCGTTAAGGTGGTAGTGAGCTGCCTTCTTGAACTGCTTCAGTCCAGGAAACCGGAGACGTATAGACAGGGTGGATAGCAAGAAGCTTTTTCCCCAGAGTGGGGGATTCAATTACTAGGGGTCACGAGTTCAAAGTGAGAGGGGAAAAGTTTAGGGGGGATATGCGTGGAAAGTTCTTTACGCAGAGGGTGGTGGGTGCCTGGAATGCGTTGCCAGCGGAGGTGGTAGACGCGGGCACGATAGCGTCTTTTAAGATGTATCTAGACAGATACATGAATGGGCAGGAAGCAAAGAGATACAGACCCTTAGAAAATAGGCAGCATGTTTAGATAGAGGATCTGGATTGGCGCAGGCTTGGAGGGCCGAAGGGCCTGTTCCTGTGCTGTAATTTTCTTTGTTCTTTCTTTGTTCTTTGCAGCCTGCATGCTGAGTGCGGAGATTCGAGTTTGGTGAGTGGGGATTTTAAGTGTTGTTATCTTTATAAAAGTCTAGTCTGCAGTTAGCATTTAACTGGGATTTACTCTCTAGGCAAAGTAGGGCTAAGAAAGTAAAATAAATTTCTTACAGTCTTAGGCAGGGATTAACAGGCTTTACTGCAGAGTTGCTGATTAGTTAAGTAGCTGACCATTCAAATCTGGTTGCTGCAGTTTCAGCTTCAAAAGGTATAAATAGAGATTTGAGTGCAGACTGCAAACTGAGTGTGGAGTTTTGAGCTTGGTGACTGGCGAGTTTGGTGAAGGGGGGGAGGTGGTGTTCTATTTTTCTACTTTTTTAACCCTCCAGTATTTGGTTCCTGATTCGGTGGAGTGGAAGGAGCTGTTTGGTGAGTACTTGGTAGGCTCTTCTACATATAATAAATAATCTATAAAGTTAAGGTATGGTAGGGCAGCTCTGCCAAGTGGAATGTACAGCCTGCGGTATGTGGGAAGGCATGGACGCATCACGTGTCCTAGACAACACATCTCCAGGAAAGGTCACCGGCTGCAGAAGCGTGAGCTCCGGGTTTCGGAACTTGAGCTGCGGTTGGAGTCACTGCTGTGCATCCGCAAAGCGGAGGACTACGTGGATAGCATGTTTAGGGAGGTGGTCACACCGCAGGTTAGAAGTATGCAGGCAGATAGGGAATGGGTGACTGCCAGGCAGTCTAAGAGAACCAGGCAGATAGTGCAGGAGTCCCCTGAGACGAGCACACTCGCTAATCGGTTTTTATTTTTTGGATACTGGTGAGAGTGATGGTTCCTCAGAGGAGTGTAGTCAGAACCAAGTTTGTGGCACCACAGGTGGCTCAGCTGCACAGGAGGGGAGGAAGAGTGGAAGAGCAGTAGTGATAGGGGATTCGTTAGTGAGGGGAACAGACAGGCATTTCTGGACCAGTAAACGTGACTCCAGGATGGTGTGTTGCCCTCCTGGTGCCAGGGTCAAGGACGTCACGGAGTGGCTGCAGGACACTCTTCTGGGGGAGAGTGAACAGCCAGAGGTCGTGGTCCACATCGGTACCAATGACATAGGTAAGAAGGTGGATGAGGTCCTGAAAGCAGATTTTAGGGAGCTTGGAAGGAGATTAAAAAGCAGGACCTCAAAAGTAGTAATCTCAGGATTACTCCCAGTCCCACGTGCAAGTGAGCAAAGGAATAGGAGAATTGAGCGATTGAACAAGTGGCTGGAGAACTGGTGCAGGAGGGAGGGCATCACATTTCGGAGACATTGGGACCGGTTCTGGGGCAGGTGGGACCTGTACAAGATGGACAGGTTGAAGCTTAGCAGGACGAATATCCTCACAGGGAGATTTGCTTGTGCAGTTGGGGAGGGGTTAAACTAAATTATGAGGGGGATAGGAACCTGAGAGGGAGCTCAGATTGGAAGGAAGCAAAACTGGTAACTTGTCTGGGGTGTGGGAACCAGGAGCAAGTATTGGAGAAGAATAGCAAGATGCACAGAATACTGGCAAAGATAAATAGCATAAGAGTAGGGAATAGTATGTTATTAGGTGGGATCAGATTAAGGGAGAAAGTAATAAAGTTTGAATCAGGGTTAATGCGCATATATGTGAATGCACAGAGTGTGGTTAGTAAGATTGGTGTGGCACAGGCATAGATTGCCATGTGAAAATATGATGTTGTGGCTCCAACAGAGACCTGGCTCAAAGAAGGGCAGGACTGGGTGTTAAATATTCCTGGATACAAGGTGTTCAGGAAAGATAGGAAAGGAAAAAAGGGGAAGGCTTGGTGATATTGATTAAGGAGAGCATCGGCGTTCTGGAGGAAGAGGATCCTAGAGGAGTTGAGGACAGAATCAATTTGTCGAGAGCTAAGGAACAAAAAAGGTGCAGTTATATTGCTTGATGTTGTCTGTAGGCCACCAGCTAGTGGGAAAGACGTGGAGGAACAAATTTGCAAGGAAATTACAGAGAGGTGCAAAAATTATAGGGTAGTTATAACGGGGGACTTTAATTATCCAAAGAAAGACTGGGATAGTAGCAATCTAAAGGGCAGTGAAGTAAAGAGTTCCTAGAGTGTGTTCAGGAAAATTTTCGACAGCTATATGTTGCCAGTCTAATGAGAAAGGAGGCACTGCTACTGGTTCTTGGGAATGAGGTGGGCCAAGTAGATCAAGTATCAGTAGGAGAGCATTTAGAGGTCAGTGATCATTGTATCATAAGGTTTAGGCTGACTATGGAAAAGGACAAAGAATAATCCACAGTAAGAATAATTAACTGGGGGAAAGCCAGTTTGAATGGGGTAGTGATCATTGTATCATAAGATTGACTATGGAAAAGGACAAAGAGCAATCCAGGGTAAGAATAATTAACTGGGGGAAGGCTGGAGCTGGGGTGAATAAATTGGAGTCAAAAGCTGCAGGAAAACTGGTAGATGAGAAGAGAGAGTTTGGGCACAGTCAAGGTATGTTCCCGCAAAAGGTAAAAGTAAGGCAAACAAATCCAGTGCTCCCTGGATGACAGAAGAGGTCGAGATTAAGATAAAGAAGAAAAAGTGTGCTTATGACAGATGCCAGGTAGAAAATACTATTGAGAACCAGGCTGAATATAGGAGGTCCAGAGCAAAAGTGAAAAAGCAAATAAGAGAAGCAAAGAGAGAGCATGAAAAGAGATTGGCAGCTAGCATTAAAGGAAATCCCAAGGTTTTCTACAGGCATATAACTAGTAAAAAGGTGGTAAAAGGAGTGGAGCCGATTAGGGACCAGAAAGGGGATTTATACATGGAGGCAGAGGGCATAGCTGATGTATTAAATGAATACTTTGCATCCGTCTTTAGCAAGGAAGAAGATGCAACCCAGGCAATGTTGAAAGAGGAGGTAAGTCAGACACTAGAGGGGTTTAAAATTGATAAAGTAGTATTAGATCGGATGTCTGTACTTAAAGTGGATAAAGCACCAGGGCCAGATGAGATGCATCCAAGGATACTGAGGGAAGTGAGGGTGGAAATCGCAGAGGCACGAGCCAGAATTTTCCAGTCTTCCTTAGACTCCGGGGTGGTGCCAGAGGACTGGAGAATTGCAAACGTTACACCCTTGTTCAAAAAAGGGTGTAAAGATAAGCCCAGCAACTACAGGCCAGTCAGTTTAACTTCGGTGGTGGAAAAACTTACAGAAAAAATAATTTGGGACAAAATCAATAGTCACATGGACAAACATGAGTTAATCAAGGAAAGATAGCATGGATTTCTTAAGGGAAAATCATGTTTAACTAACTTACTTGAGTTTTTAAAGGAGGTAACAGAGAGGGTTGATGAGGGCAATGCTATTGCTATGGTGTACATAGACTTTCAAAAGGCGTTTGACACAGTACCACACAACAGAGTTGTGAGCAAACTTGTAGATCATGGAACAAAAGGGACGGTAGCAACATTGATACGAAATTGGCTGAGTGACATGAAACAAAGTAGTGGTTAATGGATGTTTTTTGGGCTGGAGGAAGGTTTGTAGTGGAGTTTCCCAGGGATCAGTGTTGGACCCTTGCTTTTCCTGATATATATTAATGACCTAGACCTTGGTGTACAGGGCACAATTTCAAAGTTTGCAGATGATACAAAACTTGGAAGCAATGTGAACTGTGAGGAGGATAGTGTAGAACTTCAGAAGGACATAGACAAGTTGGTGAAATGGGCAGACAGGTGGCAGATGAAGTTCAATGCAGAGAAATGTGAAGTGATTCATTTTGGTAGGAAGACCATGGAGAGACAATACAGAATAAAGGGTACAATTCTAAAAGGGGGGGGGGGGGCAGGAGCAGAGGGATCTAGGTGTAAATGTGCATAAGTCATTGAAGATGGCAGGACAGGTTGAGAGAGCAGTAATGAAGCATACAGTATCTATTTATTAATAGGGGCTTTATTAATAAGGGCATGGAGTACAAGAGAAAAGAAGTTATGTTGAACTTGTATCAGACACTAGTTCGGCCTCAGCTGAATTATTGCTTCAAATTCTGGGCACTGCACTTGAGCAAAGATGTGAGGGGATTGGAGAGAGTACAGAAAAGATTCACAGGAATGGTTCCAGGGACGAGGACTTGCAGTTATGAAGATAGATTGGAGAAGTTAGGACTGTTTTCCTTGTAGAAGAGAAGGCTGAGAGGTGATTTGATAAGAGTTATTCAAAATCATGAGGGGTCTGGACAGAGCAGATAGAGAGAAATTGTGTCCACTCGTGAAAGGATCGAGAATGAGAGGGCGCAGATTTAAAGTATTTCGTAAGAGAAGCAAAAGTGACATGAGGAAAAACTTTTTCATGCAGCGAGTGGTTAAGGTCTGGAATGCGTTGCCTGCGAACGTGGTGGAGGCAGGTTCAATTGAAGCATTCAAAAGGGAATTAGACAGTAATTATGAAGAGGAAAAATGTGCAGGGTTATGGGGAGAAGGCAGGGGAATAGAACTGAGGGAGTTGCTCTTTCAGAGAGCCAGTGCAGACACGATGGGCCGAATGGCCACTTTAGGCACCAACGATTCTGTGATTCTTTGATATGTAGTATAGGTACAGCCACAGTGCTGTTAGGGAGGAAGTTTCAGGATTTTGACCCAGCAACAGTGAAGGAACGATGATATGGTTCCAAGTCAGGATGGTGTATGACTTGGAGAGGAACTTGCAGGTGGTGGTGCTTCCATGCATCTACTGCCTTTGTCCTTTTAGGTGGTAGAGATTGGGGATTTGGAAGGTGCTGTCGAAGGAAGCTTCGTGAGTTGCTGCAGTACATCTTGTAGATGGTACACACTGTTGCCACTGTGCGCTGGTGGTGCAGGGAGTGAATATTGAAGGTGGTGGATGGGGTGCCAATCAAGCAGGATGCTTTATCCCAGGTGGTGGTGAGCTTCTTGAATGTTATTGAAGCTGCACTCATCCAGACAAATGGAGAGTATTCATCACAGTTGTGAGATGTGCCTTGTATATGGCAGACATCTGGGGATCTCAGGAGGAGGCCGAGATGGATCATCCATTCAGCACTACCGGCTGAAGATGGCTTTCTCCTACTTCTATTTCTTATGTTGTTATGACCCAACATTAAACTGACAAGTCTGTATAAATATATCTGCCTCTCCTGAGGGGTTTACACGCATGCAGACTACTGCACTTGCATGAAATGCAGTAGTTGGCGGGTTGAAGCCTGCTTTCCCGACGCACTATTATTTTACCTGGTTTTCTCCCCACTCGCACCTAAACCCATGTACTACCCCATGTTAAAATTCTACACTTTCATGTTCATTACACAGAAAGGTGTAAGTGTAGGATCATAGAGAACAGGTCTGTCTTTAGGAACTGTGTTTTTGTGAATACAGAGAGTTAGTAGACAGCCATATTTACAGTCATCCTCAAGGTGACATCCTGGGTATTCACTGTTATCTTAATGACGATGAACAATTTCCAAATCTAGTCCTGTATGTGTGTCTCTCTTGCTCCCTCTCTCTCTCTCTCTCTCTCTATACCCCAGGGTAAATACCACACACCTGAGGATTTGGTTGCTTGGAGCCTTACCAACTTGTTTGAGTCTCCATCTGATTGATGTTGAAGTTATTAAACCTGAGATTTCTAACCAATTACAGAACGGAAAAATAAATGTTACCAAATGTGACAATTCATGAGTGCAGTGTGTTCACAGGAAATACTGACCATGTTGCCAGACTAATAGGGTATGCATGAGCAGCTGGGAATCTTCAGCCTAAAACTACTTTGACTGTAGTCATCAGAAACTGTTCATTTTAAACCCTACACTGTAGAGATGGCTCATCCACAGTAAATATTTCATACTTCAAAACAAGCTTAGAAGACCCATATGACCAGTATCTTACACTTACTTATGGCAATACAGATTACATTTATTAAAAGCAGATAACTTACATATGCTGATGTCACACTGACAGCTGAATAATCTGAATACAAGATCGTCCAGAGTTATTCATATCCACAACAGCATTCAAAAAATTAGCAAATGTTTTCTTTAACAAACACCAATGATATGCAATAATAAAATCTGACACTGAATATCTATAACCGAATATGAAAGGTAAACAACATTTTACAATTTACACACAGACCACTTTCGACAGAAACTGCCCTTTTTATTTCTAATTAATTCTCAGGATGCAGGCGTCACAGGCAATTCCTGTATTAGTTAACCATCCCCAGTTGCCGGGAAGGTTGTGGTGACCCACCTTTTGAACCACTGATAATGGTTTGGATATATTTTAGGCAATTAAGAGCCATGTTTGTATGGGTCTGGAGTCACAAATTGACCAGAGTGGTAAAGGTGGCAAATTCCTTCCCTAAAGGAAATTAGAGAATCATTTTTTAAAAAACGAATCCGGCAGCTTCACAGTCACTTTAACAACCAGCTTTTTATTCAATTTCTTATACTGCTGAGGTGGAATTTGAACTCACCTATTCTCTGTCCAGGCTTCTGGATTACTAGTCCAGTAACATAACCACTATACTATCGGAACCACTTATTAACATCATGATCAATGATAATTCACAATGAGAATCCGCCTCTGTGGGGGTGGGAGAATGTACAGAATCTATTTCTCCACAGTGTGGAAGCAACAAATAAGGAAAAAAAAAGACACCACAGTTTGTAACTGCAAACCCGTGGCTAGGAACCAAATCATCCAGGTACATGGATATGAGACGCTGCTATATCCTTGTGACGTTCAGGAGACTGGTCCCTGTTAAAATTCCCCAGGCGCTGACAGGCTGTGCTCTCCTGGCAGTGTCTCCCAGCACCTGGGCTTTCACTCTCATCCCTCTGCACTTACACCTGGACATAACGAATAATCTCACTCAGGTCATATCCTGTCACTGCAAAGGCATTTCCTTCTGGGTCACAGAACTTGGCTCCGCAGATCTGAACATCGGTTACACACTCCGTGTGCTCGTGCTCCACCTGTGAAGGAAAGATGCCCCTTTATATCTTTGAAAAGTCACAATCTGGAGATAACCTTTCTTGCTTGGCTTTTTCTGCCTTCATGTTTGTAAATGGTTTGGCATCTGCAGCCTCCCTGCAACTGCTGGGCCTCGTTCACAGGCCTCTCCATTACTGCTAGCTCTCAAACACAGCCCAGGCATCTCCATTACTGCTAGGCCTCATCCACAACCTATCTATACTCAGCTCTAATGGTAGGCTTAGGCATTCCAATGGAATTGGGCAGAGACAGCAAGGGTCAGAGGGAGAGCAGTCGGCACGGGTCAGAAGCAGTAGAGAATCAGGGAGGCAGAAGCAATGGGTTGGGGGACCTGAGCAATGATGGAGGCGTTGACCCACAGAAGGGAGAAATATTTATTTTATTTTATTTATTTAGAGATACAGCACTGAAACAGGCCCTTCGGCCCACCGAGTCTGTGCCGACCAAGAACCACCCATTTATACTAACCCTACAGTAATCCCATATTCCCTACCACCTACCTACACTAGGGGCAATTTACAATGGCCAATTTACCGATCACCCGCAAGTCTTTGGCGGTGGGAGGAAACCGGAGCACCCGGCGGAAACCCACGCGGTCACAGGGAGAACTTGCAAACTCCGCACAGGCAGTACCCCAAGTTGAACCCGGGTCCCTGGAGCAGTGAGGCTGCGGTGCTAAACACTGCGCCACTGTGCCGCCCTGCATATCTTCAAAGTGTGGGGCTGGAACTTCGAGTCCTGCCACGGGAGATTGAGGGAACATAATTGTCGTTAGGTGCCTGAAATGATATATCCATCGTGGAAAGCAAAGACCTTCCCTTAACAATAGTAAGTACTGGAATTAGGCAAGTGGTGTGACCCAGATCACACTAGTTGGGCAGTCTGCAACATGGAGTTCAACAGCTAGGGATGAGCTGCTGCATGAAAACTTGTTTTCAATTTGGATGAACTTCTCCTTTGATTCAGCCTAATGGCACACTGAGGAACACCGGGCCCTCCTTACCTCGATAGTGTTGGACTCTGGGTTCCGATAGATTCTCCAGATCCTGAGAAAGGAATCCTCAGCCCCTGACAGCAGCTGTGTGAAGACATGAAGTTTATTATGTGACATGAAACAATCTAGCTCCTTAAAGGAACCACAAAGCAGTAATGGCAGAGCAGGCAGCCCGTCTGTGTCAGGTAGGACACAGCAAGCACGCAGAGATAAAAAGCAGCCTGATGATACCTTGCCACTTTCAGATGCAATGTCGAGTGTGCAGATCCAGCGTGCGTGAGCATTCACCTCCACGTGGACTGCACTGGTCGCTGCATCATAAATCTGAATCTGACCGCTCCCGTATCCGGCTGCTATGATTCCACTCCACATCTTCACAGACGAGCAGGTGCCCCTAGGAACAGGCAACGAGAGACTGGTTAGTACTTCAGTGGTTGGTCATGATCCGCCGGTACTACCTGAAGAGAATTCAGGAACTGTGCCAGTGTCATTGCCAATATCCCTCCCTCTAAACACCACCGAAAGCAGCATAACTGGCCATTCATCTGTTTCTGGAATTTGATGAGTCATAGAGCACAGAAAGAGTCCATTCGGTGCACTGAGTTCATGCTGGCAGTCAGTCCATTCCCCTGTTCTATCCCCATAGCCCTGCAAGTTTATTTCCTTCAAGTGCCCATCCAATTTCTGCTGAAATCATTCATCGTCTCCGCTTCCACCACCCTCACAGGCAGTGTTTCAGATCATTACCATTCAATGCTTGAAAAAGTTCTTCCTCACATCCCGCCTACATCCCTGCCCAAAACCTTAAATCCATGTTCCCTAGTCCTTGTACTATCAGCTAACAGGAACAGCTGTTCTTTGTCTACCTTATCTAAATCTGTCAGAATCTTGTGCACCTCTATCAAATCTCCCCTCAATCTCCTTTGCTCCAAGGAGAACAAACCCAGCTTCTCCAAGATAACCTTGTTGCCAAATTCCCTCATCCCTGGAACCATTTTGGTAAAACTCCTTTGCACTCTCTCAAGGACCCTCACATCCTTCCTAAAGTGTGGCAACCAGAACTGGATGCAATACTTTAGTTCTGGCCTAACCAGGGCTTTATAAAGGTTCAGCATTACTTCCCTGCTTTTGTACTCAATACCTCTATTTATGAATCCCAAGATCCATATGCTTTACTAATCACCTGCCACCTTCAAAGATCTATGAACATAAAACCCCAGGTCCCTCTGTTCCTGTACACTTTTAGAACTGTGCCATTTAGTCGATATCACCTCTCCCTACCTCTTTTACCAAAATGCATCACCTCACATTTCCCTTTATTAAATTCCATCGGCTACCTCTGTGCCCATTCTGCTAGCCTATCTACGTCCTGTGGCAGTCGATTGGTATCATCCTGATTGCCTGCCACACCTCCAAGTTTGGTATCTTTGGCAAATTTTGAAAGTTTACACTGTATTCCTATATCCAAGGCATTTATATACAGCAGTCCTAACACTGAACCCTTGGGGAATACCACTGTCTACCATCCTCCAGTCTGAAAAGCAACCATTTACCACAACTTGCTGTTTTCTGTCCTTAAGCTACTTTTCTATCCAAGCTAACACTGACCCCTCCTATTCCATTAGACTTAATTTTGTTAACCAGCCTTTTATGTGGTACTTTGTCAAACACTTTCTTAAAATCCATATGGACAACATCCATTGCTTTCCCTTCATCAACCTTCCCTGTTACTTCATCAAAAAAATTCAATTAGATTAGTCAAACATTATCTGCTTTTCACAAATCTGTGCTGGATATCCTTAATTAGTTCAAACCTCTTCAAGTGACTTGTTTTTTTCCCCCTTGATTATTGTTTCTAAACCCTTACCCACCACTGATGTTAAACTAACTGGCTTGTAGTTACTAGGATTGTCCTTACATCCTTTCTTGAATTAAGGTGCCACATTTGCCACTCTCCAATCTTCTGGCACCTCCCCAGTATCCAGGGAAGATTGGAAGATTATTGCAAGCCCTTTCGCTATCTCCATCCCCACTTCCTTTAGCAACCTGGGATGCAAGCCATCTGGACTAGGCGGCTTATCCAGTCTAAACATAGCCAGCCCTTCCAGTAGATCCTCGCCATCAATTTTCACCCATCCATTACTTCTACCATCTCCACTTCTACCGATATATTGTCAGCATCATATGAATTAGGAGCAGGAGTGGGCCATTCGGCCCCTCGAGCCTGCTCCACCATTCTATAAAATCATGGCAAATCTGTTTGTGGACTCAACTGCATTTTCCTGCCTACCCCGATACCCTTTCACTCCCTTGTTCGTAAAGAATATATCTACCTCTGCCTTAAAAACATTCAATGACCCTCCCTCTGGGGAAGAGAGTACCACAGACTCATGACCTTCAGAGAAAAAATTTCTCTTCATCTCTGTCTTAAATGGGAGACCCCTAGTTTTAGTCTCTCCCACAAGGGGAAACATCCTTTCAACGCCCACCCTGTCAATTCCCCTTGGGATCTTATATGTTTCAATCAGATCACCTCTCTTTCATCTAAACTCCAATGGATACAGACCTAACCTGTCCAACCTTTCCTCATAAAATAACCCTCTCATCCCAGGAATCAGTCGAGTGAACCTTCTCTGACGCATCCAATGCTATTACATCCTTTAAGTAAGGAGACCAAAACAGTACACAGTAGTCTAGATGTGGTCTCACCAATGCCCTGTACAACTGTAGCAAAACATCTCTACATTTTTGTTTATTCATTCATGGGGATGTGGGCGTCACTGGCTAGGCCAGAATTTATTGACCATCCCTAATTGCCCTTGAGAAGGTGGTGGTAAGCTGCCTTCTTGAACAACTGCAGTCCCTGTGGGGTAGGTACACCCAGTGTTGTTAGGAAGGGAGTTCCAGGATTTTGACCCAGCGACAGTGAAGGAACGGCGATATAGTTCCAAGTCAGGATGGTGTGTGGCTTGGAGGGGAACTTGCAGGTGGTGGTGTTCCCATGCATTTGCTGCCCTTGGCCTTCTAGGTGGTAGAGGTTGCAGGTTTGGAAGGTGCTGTCTAAGGAACCTTGGTGCATTGCTGTAGTGCATCTTGTAGATGGTACACACTGCTGCCACTGTGTGTCAGTGGTGGAGGGAGTGAATGTTTGTGGATGGGGTGCCAATCAAGCGGGCTGCTTTTTCCTGGATGCTGTCGAGCTTCTTGAGTGTGTTGGAGCTGCACCCATCCAGGCAAGTGGAGAATATTCCATCACACTCCTGGATGCCTTTGGGGAGTCAGGAGGTGAGTTACTCACTGCAGGATTCCTAGCCTCTGACCTACTCTTGTAGCCACGGTATTTATATGGCTACTCCAGTTCAATTTCTGGTCAATGGTAACTCCCAGGACATAGATAGTGGGGGCTTCAGCGATCGTAATGTCACTGAATGTCAAGAGGAGATGGTTAGATTCTCTCTTGTTGGAGATGGTCATTGCCTGGCACTTGTGTGGTGCGAATGTTACCTACCACTCATCAGCCCAAGGATGGATACTGCCCAGTTCTTGCTGCATTTCTACATAGACTGCTTCAGTATCTGAGGAGTCATGAATGGTGCTGAACATTGCGCAATCATCAGCAACCATCCCCACTTTTGACCTTATGATTGAAGGAAGGTCATTGATGAAGCAGTTGAAGATGGTTGGGCTAGCAACCAATTTAAGTTTGTCAGTAGGGCTCGCAGTGTGGCGCACTGCGCATACTGGAAGCTACATATATTAATACACAGGGCCCTGTTTTTTGCAGACAGTAAGAATATGTACAAACATTGCGCCTGTTTCAGCTAAACAAAATAAGTGACAGCCATTCACTGGTTCATTCCTCAGGGCAATGCCTTGACCAATTTGAGTCAAGCTGCCTGGTTTAAATTTCAAACAAAGCTTGGCAGTTAACGGTCAGTCATCGTAGGGAAGTGCCTCTACCAATCAGAGTTCACTTGCCAACCAATCAGCACTCTCTTCTCATACAGTATAAAGTTATTGTTTTCCCTTACATTGGTATTCTTGCAGATTGTCCTGATGAGTGCAGATGAAAAGCTTCACAACATATCTCTATTTCTAATAAATTAAACAAACACGATTTCCATTTCACAAAACCATGATGGCGCTGCCTGATTGCACTGAGATTTTCTAAATGACCTGCTATAACCTCTTTAATAGATTGCAGCATTTTCCCCATGATAGATGTTAAGCTAAATGGCCTGCAGTTTCCTGCTTTCTGTCTTCCTCCTTTCTTGAATAGCGGAGTTACATTCTCTATTTTCCAATCTAATGGGAACTATCCATAATCTAGGGAATTTTGGAAAGTTAAAACCAATGCATCCACTATTTCTGCAGCCACTTATTTTAAGACCCTAGGATGAAGTCCATCAGGACCTGGGGTCTTGTCAGCTTTTAGTTCTAATAATTTTCTCAATACCCTTTCCCTTCCTTTCAACTCTTGATTCACAATTATTTCTGGGATGTTACTTGTATCCTCTACAGTAAAGACAGATGCAAAATAAAATCTGTTCAATGCCACCACCATTTTCTCCTTTTCTATTGTTAACTGCCCAGACTGTCTCTCTAAAGGACCAACACTCACTTTATTTATTCTTTTCCTTTTTAAATACCTGTAGAAACTCTTACTATCCATTTTTATATTTCTAGCTAGCTTTCTCTCGTGCTATAATTTTGCTTTCATTATTCGTTAAGTCATTCTTTACTGTTTTTCATATTCTGTCCAATCTTCTGACCTGCTACTACTGTTTGCTGAATTGTACTGTCTCCAATGCATTTACATCCTTCCTTAAATAAGGAGACCAATACTGTACACAGTATTCCAGATGTGGTCTCACCAATGCCCTGAATAGCTGAAGCATAATCTCCCTACTTTTGTATTCAATTCCCCTTGTGATAAACAATAACATTCTATTAGGTTTCCTAATCATGTTCTGTACCTGCATACTAACCTTTTGCAATTCATGCACTAGGACACCTAGATCCCTCTGTATCTCAGAGCTCTGCAATCTCTCACCATTTAAATAATATGCTTCCTTTTTATTCTTCCTGTCAAAATCGCTGTCACATTTTTCGACATTATACTCCATTTGTCAGATCTTTACCCACTCACTTAATCTATCTATATCCCTTTGTAGTCTCCTTATGTCCTCTTCACAACTTACTTTTCTACCTATCTTTGTGTCATCAGCAAATTTAGCAACCATACCTTCAGTCCCTTCATCCAAGTCAATTGTAAAAAGTTGAGGACCCAGCACTGATCCCTGCCAACCAGAAAATGACCCATTTATGCCTATGCTGTTTCTTGTTAGTTAACTAATCTTCTATCCATACCAAAATGTTACCCCCTACACCATAAGCAATAACTTGATGTGGCAACTTATCAAATGCCTTCTGGAAAACTAAGTACAGTACATCAGCCAGTTTCCCTTCATCCACAGCACATGTAACTCACTCAAAGAACTCCAATAAATTGGTTAAACATGATTTCCCTTTCACAAAACCATGTTGACTCTGTCTGATTACTTGAATTTTTCTAAGTGCCCTGCTATAATGTCTTTCATCAAAGTTTCTAACATTTCCCCAAGACAGTTGTTAAGCTAACTGGCCTGTACTTTCCTGCTTTCTGTCTCCCTCCCTTTTGAATAAAGGAGTTACATTAGCTATTTTCCAATTTAATGGAACCTTCCCCGAATCTATGGAATTTTGGAAAATTAAAACCAATGCATCAACTATCTCACTATCCACTTCTTTTAAGACCCTAGTATGAAGTCCACCAGGGCCCGGGACCTGTCAGCCCGCAGCTCCAACAATTTGCTCAGTACCACTTCCCGAGTAATTGTAATTTTCTTGAGTTCCTCCCTCCCCTCCATTTCCTGACTTACAGCTAATCCTGGGATGTTACTTATATCCTCTTGTGGGAGAGTCTATAACTGGGGGTTACTCATTTATTTTATTTATTTATTTATTTTATTTTTTATTTATTTAGAGATACAGCACTGAAACAGGCCCTTTGGCCCACCGAGTCTGTGCCGACCATCAACCATCCATTTATACTAATCCTACACTAATTCCATATTCCTACCACATCTGCACCTGTCCATATATTTCCCTACCACCTACCTATACTAGGGGCAATTTTATAATGGCCAATTTACCTATCAACCTGCAAGTCTTTGGCATGTGGGAGGAAACCGGAGAACCCGGAGGAAACCCACGCAGAAACAGGGAGAACTTGCAAACTCCACACAGGCAGTACCCAGAATTGAACCCAGGTCGCTGGAGCTGTGAGGCTGCGTTGCTAACCACTGCGCCACTGTGCTGCCCTTTAAGACAGAGATGAGGAGAATTTTTTTCTCTGAGGATTGAGAGTCTTAGGGACTCTCTTCCTCAAAAGGTGGTGGAAACAAAGTCTTTGAATATTTTTAAGGCAGAAGTAGATAGATTCTTGATAAGCAAGGGGGTGAAAGGTATCGGGGGTAGGCAGGAATGTGGAGTAAACAGTTCAGCCATGAACTTATTGAATGGCGGAGCAGGCTCAAGGAGCCAACTGGCCTACTCCTGCTCCTAATTCGTATGTTCGTATGATAGTAGAGGATTCAGCGATTGCCATTGAATGCCAAGGGGAGACGGTCATATTCTCTCTTGTTGGAGATGGTCATTGCCTGACACTTGTATGGCGCAAATGTTATTTACCACTTGTCAGCCCAAGCCTGAATGTTGTCTGGGTCTTGCTGCATGCAGACACGGGCTGTTTCAGTACCTCAGGAGTAGTGAATGGTACGGAACACTGTGCAATCATCAGTGAACATTGCCACTTGACCTTATGGTGGAGGGAAGGTCATTGATGAAGCAGCTGAAGATGGTTGGGCCTAGGACACTCCCTTGAGGAACACCTGCAGTGTGGTCCTGGGGCTGAGATGATCAGCCTCCGATAACCACAACCGTCTTCCTTTGTGCTAGGTATGACTGCAGCCAGTGGACAGTTTTCCCCCCAATCCCATTGACTCCAGTTTTGTTAGGGATCCTTCATGCCATACTCGGTCAAATTCTGCCATGGTGTCAACGGCAGTCACTCTCACCTCACCTCACCTCTGGATTTCAGCTATTTGCTCCATGTTTGGACCAAGGCTGTACTGATGTCTGGAACTGAGTGGCTCTGGCGGAACCCAAACTGAGTATCAGTGAGTAAGTACTGCTTGATAGCACTGTCGCCAACCCCTTCCATCTCTTTACTGATGATCGAAAGTAGACTGATGGGCCAGATTGGATTTTTCCTGCTTTTTGTGGGCAATTTTTCCCATTGTCAGCTAGATGCCATGTTGTAGCTGTATTGGAATAGTCTGGCTAAGGGCACAGCTAGTACTGGAGCAGCAGTCTTCAATACTGCAGCTGTGATGTTGTCAGGACCCATATACTTTGCTCCATCCAGAGTCTTCAGCCGTTTCTTAGTTTAGTTTAGTTTAGAGATACAGCACTGAAACAGGCCCTTCGGCCCACCGAGTCTGTGCCGACCATCAACCACCCATTTATACTAATCCTACACTAATCCCATATTGCTGTCACATCCCCACCTGTCCCTATATATTTCCCTACCACCTACCTATTCTAGGGGCAATTTATAATGGCCAATTAACCTATCAACCTGCAAGTCTTTGGCATGTGGGAGGAAACCGGAGCACCCGGAGGAAACCCACGCAGACACAGGGAGAACTTGCAAACTCCTCACAGGCAGTACCCAGAATCGAACCCGGGACCCTGGAGCTGTGAGGCTGCGGTGCTAACCACTGCGCCAATGTGCCGCCCACACATTGATATCATGTTTATCATGTAGAGTGAATCGAACTGACTGAAGAGTGGCATCTATGACGGTGCGGACCTCAGGATGAGGCTGAGATGGATCATTCACTCAGCACTTCAGGCTGAAGATGCTTGCAAATGCTGCATCCTTGTCTTTTGCACAGAGGTGTTAGCCTCATTGAGCATGGGGATGTTTATGGAGCCTCCACCCCTGGTTCATTGCTGAATTGTCCACCACCATGCATGACCAGATGGAACAGGACCGCAGAGCTTTGCTCTGATCTGTTGGTTGTGGGATTGCTTTGCTCTATCGCATGTTGCCTCTGCTGTTTAGCATGCATGCAGTCCTTTGTTGTAGCTTCACCAGGTTGGCACCTCATTTTTAGGTATGCCTGGTGCTGCTCCTGGCATGCCTTCCTGCATTCATCATTGAACTAGGGTTGGTCCTCTGGCTTGATGATAATGGTGAGGGTGATGATATATATGTGAGGGTTATGCCAGGGCATGAGGTTACAGATTGTGGTTGAATACAATTCTGCTGCTGCTGATAGCCCACAGCGTCTCATGGATGCCCAGTTTTGAGCTGCTAGATTTGATTGGAATCTATCCCATTTAGCACAGTGGTAGTACCACACAACACAATGTGTCCTCAGTGTCAATACGGGACTTTGTCTTCATAAGGACTGTGTGGTGGTCACTCCTAACAATATTTGTCATGGACAGATGTATCTGCAACAGGTGGACTGAAGAAGATGAGGTCAAGCAAATTTTTCCCTCTTGTTGGTTCTTGCACCACTTTCCGCAGGACAGGTCCGGCAGATAAGTACTTCTAGTCTCGGCCAGCTCAGTCATTAGTTGTGCTACCAAGCCACTCTTCATAATAGACATTGAAATCCCCCACACAGAGTACATTTCATGACATTATGACCCTCAGTTCTTCTTTCCAAGTAGTGTTCAACATGGAGGAGTACTGATTCATCAGCTGAGGAGGGGGGCGGGGGGCAGTAGGTGGTAATCAGAAGGAGGTTTCCTTGTCCATCTTTGACCTGATGTCATCAGACGTCATGCAGTCTGCAGTCAATGTTGAGGACTCGCAGGGCCACTCCCTCCCGACTGTGGGTCTGTCCTGTCGGTGGGACAGGACAAACTCCAACAAGGCGGAGCCAGGGATGGTGATAGAGGAGTCTGGGATATTGACTGTAAGGTATGATTCCGTGAGTATGACTATGTCAGGCTGTTGCTTGACTAGTCTGTGGGACAGCTCTCCCAACTTTGGCACAAGTCCCCAGATGTTAGTGAGAGGACTTTGCAGTGTCGACAGGGCAGGGTGTGTCTTTGTTGCTTCTGGTGCCTCGTTAAATGTTGAATGGTCCATCCGGTTTTATTCTTATTCAACTTTTCTGTAATAGTTTGATACAACTGCGTGGCTTGCTAGGCCATGTCAGGGGGCAGTTAAGAGTGAACCACATTGCTGTGAGTCTGGAGTCACATGTAGGCCAGACCTGGTAAGTAAGACAGATTTCCTTCCCTAAAGGGCATTAGTAAACCAGACAGGTTTTTAACCACAATCCTGTAGTTTTCATAATTATTATTAATGAAACTAGCATTTTATTCCAGATTTATTAATTAATTGAATTTAAATTCCCCCAGTTGCCCTGGTGGGATTTGATCTCATGGCTCCAGACCATTAGTCTGGGCCTTTAGATTATTAGTGCAGAAACACTTTTATTTTGTTTTAACATTACCACAAGGGAATTTCACAGTGTGAGACAGGAGTTACATGTAGGTCAGCCCAGGTAAGGATATCAGTGAACCAGCTGAGTTTTCATGGCAAATAAAATTCACCTTGTTATGATGGGATTTGAGCTCAGGCTCTGGGTTTCTAGTTCAGCACCAGAAGCACGATGCTCCTGTAACAGTCACTCATTACCCAATCAAGAATTAACAATAACCTTCCTGTTAGCCCATTAGCTGGTACACTGACTTCTGGAGCAAGAGGCAGACTAGGACATCACTCACCCATAAGCTGAAATCTTGTAGATTAAGTTAAAATGTTCTCCTGATTTCCAGATACACAGGACCCCGGAGTCATCAGCCGTCACCAAATCTGCAACACACTCCTGTAGATTCAACCAGCATTAGTCAATGCCAATACAGAATTCTATTATTGGGTACACAGGGATTATGGATCGGGACGCACAGTACACCTGTGCCATGGGCCATGTCGCGCGCGCGCGGACACACACACCCCCCCCCCCCCCCCCCAAGGATCTATCCTTAGCCTCCACCTCTACCTAGGTTAATCGATTGCAGGTGTTTATCTCAACAGAGGTTGCAATACAAAAGCGAAGATATAAGTTATGCGTCAGTTGTACAGAGCTCTGGTCACAACCCATCTGGAGCAACTGCATTCAGTTCCAGGCACTACACCTCAGGAAGCATATATAAGCTTTGGAGTAGGTGCAACGAAGATTCACTAGAATGACACCGGGGCTAAAGGGGTTAAATTATGAGGACAGGTTACATGAATTAGGCTTGTATTCCTATGAGTTTAGAAGGTTGAGGGGAAATCTAATAGAGGAGTTTAAAAGGATAGAGATTCAATTTTTTCTGTTATTTATTCATGGGACAATGGCATTGCGAGCAAGGCCAGCATTTATTGCCCATCTCTAGCTGTCCTTGAGAAGGTGGTGGTGACCCACCTTCTTAAATCGCAGCAGTCCATGTGGTGTAGGTACAGCCACAGTGCTGATAGGGAGGGAGTTCCAGGATTTTGACCCAGTGATAGTGAAGGAACAGCGATATAGTTCCAAGTCAGGATGGTGTGTGACTTGAGGGGAACTTGCAGGTGGTGGTGTTCCCATGCCCTTCTAGGTAGTAGGCTGCGGGCTTGGAATGTTCTGTCTAAGGAGCATTGGTGCATTGCTGCAGTACATCTTATAGATGGTACACACTGCTGCTACTGTGCGTCAGTGGTGGAGGGAATGAATGTTGAGAGTGGTGAATGGGGTGCCAATCAAGCGGGCTGCTTTGTCCCGGATGGTGTCGAGCTTCTTGAGTGTTGTTGGAGCTGCACCCATCCAGGCAACTGGATAGTATTCTATCACATTCCTGACTTGTGCCTTGTAGATGGTAGACAGGCCATGGGGAGTGAGGAGGGAAGTACTCACCTCAGGATTCCTAGCCTCTGACCTGCACTTGTAGCCATGGTATTTATATGGCTACTCCAGTTCAGTTTCTGGTCAATGGTGACCCCAAGGATGTTGATAGTGGGGGATTCAGCGATCATAATGCCATTGAATGTCAAGGGGAGATGGTTAGATTCTCTCCTGTTTGAGATAGTCATTGCCTGACATTTGTGTGGCGTGAATGTTACTTGCCAATTATCAGCCCAAGCCTGGATATTGTCCAGGTCTTGCTGCACTTCTATACAGACTGCTTCACATAACTGTAATCCCTCATCCCTGGAATCATTCAAGTAAATCTTTGCTGCATCCACCAAAGGCTGTAACATCCTTCCTGAAGTTTGGTGCCCAGAACCGGAGACAATACTCTAGTTGTGGTCGCATCAGTGTTTTATAAAGATTCATCATAATTTCCTTACTTTTGTACTCTATGCATCTGTTTATAAAGCCCAGGATCTCATATGCTTTTTTAACTAATGTCTCAACCTGTCCTGCCACCTTCAACGATTTGTGCACAGGTCTCCCTGTTCCTGCAGCCCCTTTAGAACTGTATCCTTTTTTTTTTAATTGCCTTTCCTCATTCTTCCTACACAAGAACACAAGAAATAGGAGCAGGAGTCGACCATATGGCCCATCGAGCCTGCTCCGCCATTTAATACGATCGTGGCTGATTTAAGGCTTCAAATCCACTTTCTCGCCTGCTCGCCATCTCTCTTGATTCCCTGAGACACCAAAAATCTGTCTATCCTAGCCTTAAATGTATTCAATGAATGAGCATCCACAACCTTCTGGGGTAGAGAATTCCAAAGATTCAAAACCCTTGGAGTGAAGTAATTTCTCCTCATCTCATTCCTAAATGATTGGCCCCTTATCCTGAAACTGTGCTCCTGTGTTTTAGATTCCCCAACCACTGGAAACAATCTTTCAGTGTCTACACTATCCAGCCCCTTCAGAATCTTCTATGTTTTAATAAGATCACCTCTCATTCTTCTAAACTACAGACAGTTTAGAAGGCTGAGGGATAATCTAATAGGAGTGTAAATTTACTCAGCCTTTCATCATAGGACAACCCCCTCATCCCAGCAAGCAATTTAGTGAACCTTCGCTTTGCTGCCTCCAATGCAAGTATATCCTTTCTTAAATATGCAGACCAAATGTGCACACAGTATTCTAGATGTGGTCTCACCAAAACTCTGTACAATTGTAGCAAGACATCTTTATTCCTGTACTCCAATCTCTTTGCAATAAAGGCCAACATGCCGAACTGATAGCTGTACCTAAATGCTAACTTTCTGCATTCCTTGTACAAACACATCCAAGTCTCTTTGAACATCAACACTTACAAGTTTCATACTTTTTAAAAAATATTCTGTTTTTCTATTCTTATGACCAAAGTGAATAACTTCACATTTCCCTACATTATACTTACTATTACTATTATATCTAGTTTCCCACTCACTTAACCTGTCTATATCTCTTTGCAGCCTCTCTCTGTCCTCCCTACAGCTTACCTATCCACCTACCTTTGTATCATAAGCATTTGTATCACTACCAAAATGAATCACTTCACACGTGTGTTAAATTTTATCTGCCACAGGTCCACCTATTCTGTCAGCTGTCTATGCCCTCTTGAAACATAGAAACATAGAAAAAAAAGGAGTAGGAGTAGGCCATTCGGCCCGAGCCTGCACTACCATTCAATACGATCATGGCTGATCATCCAAACTCAGTAACCTGTTCCCGCTTTCTCCCCGTATCCCTTGATCCCTTTAGCCCTAAGAACTATATCTAATTCTTTCTTGAATATATTTAATGATTTGGCCTCAACTGCTTTCTGTGGTAGAGAATTCCACAGGTTCACCACTCTCTGGATGAAAAATTCCCTAATCATCTCAGTCTCATTGAAGTTTATCACTATTCCCCACAGTGTTCACAATACTTCCAAGTTTTGTATCATCTGCAAATTTTGAAATTGTGACCCAAGTCTAGGTCATTAATATATAATCAGTAAAAGCAGTGATCCTAGTACTGACATCTGGGAATACCAGTGTATACCGTCCTCCAGTCTGATGAACAACCATTCACCACTTATCTCTGTTTCTTGTCATTCAGCTAACTTTGTATCCACTATCTCTTTCATTCCATGGGCTTCAACTTTACTGACAAGCCTGTTATGTAGCACTTTATCAAATGACTGTTACCTCATTAAAAAACTCAATCAAGTTAGTTAAATATGATTTTCATTTAACAAATCCATGCCGGCTTTTCTTAATTAATACACACTTATCTAAGCGACTATTTGATCAGCCATAATCATACTGAATGGCGGAGCAGGCTCGAAGGGCCGAATGGCCTACTCCTGCTCCTATTTTCTATGTTTCGATGAACTTTGTCCCGGATTATTGTTTCTAAAACCTTTCCCACCACCAAGGTTAAACTGACTGGCCTGTAGTTGCTGGGTTTATCCTTTCACCCTTTTTTGAACAAGGGTGTAGCATTTGCAATTCTCCCGTTTCTGGCATCACTTCTGCATCTAAGGAGGATTGGAAGATTATTCTCAGTGCCTGTGCAATTTCCACCCTTACTTCACTCAAAAACCAAATGCTGCTTAAAACCTCACATTTATGACTGTACTGTTACCTTATCCTCAGTGCAGTCACACGCGATGTCAGTGATCGGGTCCCTGTGCTGCTCCAGCACTTCAGATACGGTGATGTTTGTCCCTTTTGGGGGAATATTGAAGACAAGGATAGATCCTGTCGAGGAGCCTGTAATGAGAGAAAAACACTCTCAGAGACCCTCAGGAAAGCAGCAGTTAGGAATGAGAGCATAAAATACTGCCCGTTGCAAACTGAAGCAAAATCAAAAGAAATGAGGGGAACACCCAGGTAGCGTTTGTGGAGAGATTAGCTATAGAGTTTGTACACTCAAAGCATTAACTTGTTTGTTCTCCACAGATGCTGTCTGACCTGCTGAGTGTTTCCAACATTATCTCTGTCTCAGGCTAGAAAGCACTGGTACAGTGGGAGAACTGTTCACCCACCCAACGACAACAGGCTGGCTATTAACAGCTTCACCAGTCAGAAGGAAACAAAGAACAGAGAGAGAGAGAAAGAGAGAGAGAGAGAGAGAGAAAAGATTGAGGAATTCACAGAATCATAATCACAGAAGTGTTATAGTACAGAAAGAGGTCATTTGACCCATCATGTCTGCTCTGGCTCTCCGAAAGAGCAATTTACCTCGTGCACAGCCCTCTCGGATAGAGAATTCCAAAGATTCATCACCCTCTGAGTGAAGAAATTCCTTATTGTGAGAAAGTGTCCCTTGGTTCTAGACTCACCAGTTAGGGGGAAACATCCTTCCTGCATCTACCTTGTCGAGACCTGTAAGAATTTTGTATGCTTCAATGAGATCACCTCTCATTCTTCTAAACTCTAGAGAATATAGCCCAGTTTCCCCAAACTCTCCACATAAGACAATCCTGCCATCCCAGGGATCAGTCTGGTGAACCTTCATTGCACTCCGACTATGGCAAGTATATCCTTCTTTAGATGAGGAGACCAAAACTGTACAGAATACTCCAGGTGCAGTCTCACCAAGGCTCCATACAATTGCAGCAAGACTTTACTCTTGTACTCAAATCCTCTTGCAATAAAGGTCAACATGTCAGTTGCCTTCCTAATTGCTTGCTACACCTGCATGTAGCTTTCAATGACTAATGAACACTGACACTTCCCAATCTCTCACCATTTAAAAAAATACTCTGAATTTCTGTTTTTCCAACCAAAGTTCACATTTTTCCACATTATACTACAACAAAACAAAAGCACAAAGAACAGTACAGCACAGGAACAGGCCATTCGGCCCTCCAAGCCTGCGCCGATCTTGATGCCTGCCTAAACTAAAACTTTCTGCATTGCCGGGGACCGTATCTCTCTATTCCCATCCTATTCATGTATTTGTCAAGATGCCTCGTAAACGTCACTATCGTATCTGCTTCCACCACCTCGTCCGACAGCAAGTTCCAGGCACTCACCACCCTCTGTGTAAAGAACTTGCCTCGTACATCCCCTCTAAACTTTGCCCCTCGCACCTTAAACCAATGTCCCCTAGTAACTGACTCTTCCACCCTGGGAAAAAGCTTCTGACTGTCCACTCTGTCCATGCCGCTCATAACTTTGTAAACCTCTATCATGTCGCCCCTCCACCTCCGTCGTTCCAATGAAAACAATCTGAGTTTATCCAACCTCTCCTCATAGCTAATGCCCTCCAGACCAGGCAACATCTTGGTAAACCTCTTCTGTACCCTCTCCAAAGCCTCCATGTCCTTCTGGTAGTGTGGCAACCAGAATGGCACGCAATATTCTAAGTGTGGCCTAACTAAGGTTCTGTACAGCTGCAGCATGACTTGCCAATTTTTACACTCTAGGCCCGACCGATGAAGGCAAGCATGCCATATGCCTTCTTGACTACTTTATCCACCTGCGTTGCCACTTTCAGTGACCTGTGGACCTGTACGTCCAGATCTCTCTGCCTGTCAATACTCCTAAGGGTTCTGCCATTTACTGTATACTTCCCACCTGCATTAGACCTTCCAAAATGCATTACCTCACATTTGTCCGGATTAAACTCCATCTGCCATTTCTCCGCCCAAGTCTCCAACTGATCTATATCCTGCTGTATCCTCTGACAATCCTCATCACTATCCGCAACTCCACCAACCTTTGTGCCGTCCGCAAACTTACTAATCAGACCAGCTACATTTTCCTCCAAATCATTTATATATACTACAAACAGCAAAGGTCCCAGCACTGATCCCTGTGGAACACCACTAGTCACAGCCCTCCATTCAGAAAAACACCCTTCCACTGCTACCCTCTGTCTTCTATGACCGAGCCAGTTCTGTATCCATCTTGCCAGCTCACCTCTGATCCCGTGTGTCTTCACCTTTTGTACCAGTCTGCCATGAGGGACATTGTCAAAGGCTTTACTGAAGTCCATATAGATAACATCCACTGCCCTTCCTTCATCAATCATCTTCGTCACTTCCTCAAAAAATTCAATCAAATTAGTGAGACACGACCTCCCCTTCACAAAACCATGCTGCCTCTCGCTAATAAGTCCATTTGTTTCCAAATGGGAGTAAATCCTGTCCCGAAGAATCCTCTCTAATAATTTCCCTACCACTGACGTAAGGCTCACCGGCCTATAATTTCCTGGATTATCCTTGCTGCCCTTCTTAAACAAAGGAACAACATTGGCTATTCTCCAGTCCTCTTGGACCTCTCCTGTAGCCAATGAGGATACAAAGATTTCTGTCAAGGCCCCAGCAATTTCTTCCCTTGCCTCCCTCAGTATTCTGGGGTAGATCCCATCAGGTCCTGGGGACTTATCTACCTTAATGCTTTGCAAGATGCCCAACACCTCCTCCTTTTTGATAATGACATGACGGAGACTATCTGCACTCCCTTCCCTAGGCTCATCATCCACCAAGTCCTTCTCTTTGGTGAAAACTGATGCAAAGTACTCATTTAGTACCTCGCCCATTTCCTCTGGCTCCACACATAGATTCCCTCCTCTGTCCTTGAGTGGGCCAACCCTTTCCCTGGTTACCCTGCCATGTTACAACTGCCATGTTCTTGCCCACTCACTTAGCCTGTCTAAGTCCCCATGAAGCCTCTTTGCAACCTCCTCAACGCAAATTCCCACCTAGTTTTGTGTCATCAGCAAACTTGGAAATACTACATTTGATGCCCACACCCAAATCATTGATATAGATCGTGAACAGCTGTGGTCCAAGCACTGATCCTGCAGGCACCCCACTAGACACAGCCTGCCAATCCGAGAATGACCCGTTTATTCCTATTCTCTGTTTTCTGCCTGTTAGCCAATTCTCAATCCATGCCAGTAGATTATGCCCAATCCCATGTGCTCGAATTTTACTTACTAACTTCCTGTGTGGGACATTATCGAAAGCCTTCTGAAAATCCAAATACTCCACATCCACTGGTCCCCCCGTTATCTATTCTGCTCGTTACATCCTCAAAAAACTCCAAAAGGTTTTCCAAACATGATTTTCCTTTCATAAATCCATGTTGACTCTGCCCAATCCTACAATTATTTTCCAAGTGTCCAGTTATAAGGAATGAAACCATATGGACCACCCAGCATCGACCCAGGCACTGGAAATGACAACAGCATATCCAGCCCTGTCGACCCTGCAAAGTCCTCCTTACTAACATCTGGGGGCTTGTGCCAAAGTTGGGAGAGCTGTCCCACAGACTAGTCAAGCAACAGCCTGACATAGTCATACTCACCAAATCATACCTTAGAGGCATAGAGTTATACAGTACAGAAACAGGCCCTTCGGCCCATCGTGTCTGTGCCAACCATCAAGCACTTTACAATTCTATCCCATTTTCCAGCACTTCGCCCGTAGCCTTGTATGCTATGATGTTTCAAGTGCTCACCTAAATACTTCTTAAATGTTGTGGGGGTTCCTGCCTCTACCATCTCTTCAGGCAGTGCGTTCCAGATTCCAACCATCCTCTCAGTGAAAATTGTTTTTCCTTGAAACCTCCGGCCCCTTACCTTAAATCTATGCCCCCGTTTATTAACCCCTCCACTAAGGGAAAAATATTCTTCCTAACTAACCTATCAATGCCCCTCATAATTTTGTATACCTCAATCATGTTCCCCCTTCAGCCTTCTCTGCTCTAGGAAAACAATCCTAGCCTTTCCAGTCTCTCTTCATAGCTGAAATGCTCCATCCCAGGCAACATCCTGGTGAATCTCCTCTGCACCCTCTCCGGTGCAATCACATCCTTCCTATAGTGTGGTGACCAGAACTGTACACAGTACTCCAGCTGTGGCCTAACTAGCGCTTTATACAGCTCCATCACAACCTCCCTGCTCTTATATTCTACGCCTTGGCTAATAAAGACAAGTATCCCATATGCCTTCCTAACCAGCTTATCTATCTGTGGTGCTGCCTTCAGTGATCTATGGACAAGTACATCAAGGTCCCTCTGATCCTCTGTACTTCCTAGGATCCTACCATCCATTGTATATTCCCTTGCCTTGTTAGTCCTCCCAAAATGCATCACCTCACAATTCTCAGGATTAAATTCCATTTGCCACTGCTCTGCCCATCTTACCAGCCCATGTATATCGTCCTGAGGCTTTCCTCCTCACTATTAATGACACCAGCAATTTTCTTGTCATCTGCTTACTGATCATACATCCTATATTCACGTCTAAATCATTAATGTACACTGCAAATAGTAAGGGTCCCAGCACTGATCCCTGCGGTACACCACTGGTCACAGGCTTCCACTCGCAAAAACAACCCTGGATCATCAGGTTCTGCCTCCTGCCACTAAGCCAATTTTGGATCCAATTTGCCCGGTAGCCCTGGATCCCATGGGCTCTTACCTTCTTAACCAATCACCCACGCGGAACCTTATAAAAAGCCTTACTGAAGTCCATGTAGACTACATCAACTGCTTTACCCTCATCTACACATCTAATCACCGCCTCGAAAAATTCAATTAAGTTAGTTAGACATGATCGCCCCCTGACAAAGCCATGCTGATTATCCCTGATTAATCCCTGCCTCTCCAAGTGGAGATTAATCCTGTCCCTCAGAATTTTTTCCAATAGTTTCCCAACCACTGATGTTAGACTCACTGGCCTGTAATTACCTGGTTTATCCCTGCTACCCTTCTTGAATAATGGTATCACATTCGCTGTCCTCCAATCCTCTGGTCCCTCTCCTGTGGCCAGACAGGATTTGAAAATTTGTGTCAGACCCCTACTATCTCTTCCCTTGCCTCACATAACAACCTGGGATACATCTCAGCTGTGCCTAGGCATTTATCCACTTTTAACCCCGCTAAAACAGCTAATACTTCCTCCCTTTCAATGCTAATATGTTCAAGTATATCACAATCCCCCTCCCTGATCTCTACACCTACATCGTCCTTCTCCATAGTGAACACAGATGAAAAGTAATCATTTAAAACCTCACCTATGTACTCAGGCTCCACACACAGATTGCCACTTTGGTCTCTCATGGGCCCTACTCTTTCCCTGGTTATCCTCTTACCCTTAATATATTTATAAAATGCCTTAGGATTTTCCTTTATCTTGCCTACCAGTGTTTTTTCATGTTCCCTCTTCGCTCTCCTAATACTATAAGTACCCCCATTACACTTTCTATACTCCTCTAGTGCCTCCGCTGTTTTCAGTGTTCTGAATCTGCCATAAACCTCCTTTTCTTTCCTGATCCAATACTCTATATCCCTTGACTCCAGGGTTCCCTGCACTTGCTGGTCCTACCTTTCACCTTACGGGTACATGTTGGTGAGAACTCTCACTATTTCCTCTTTGAATGACTCCCACTGGTCTGATGTAGACTTTCCTACAAGTAGCTGCTCCCAATCCACTTTGGCCAGATCCTGCTTTTTCATATTGAAATCGGCCTTCCCCCAAGTCAGTACCTTTATTTCCAGTCCATCTGTGACCTGTGTCCATCATCAACCTTAAATCTTACAGAGTAATCGTCACTTTCCCCGAAATGCTCCCCCACTGACACTTCTACTACTTGTCTGGCTTCATTCCCTAGGATTAGGTCCAGTACTGCCCCTTCTCTTGTAGGACTTTCTACGTACTGGCTCCAAAAGCTTTCCTGTATGCATTTTAAGAATTCCGCCCCCTTTAAGCCTTTTGCACTAAGACTATCCCAGTTGATATTGGGGAAGTTGAAATTCCCTACTATTATTACCCTATTATTTCTACACCTCTCTGAGATTTTTTAATTTTATTTATTCATTCATGGGATGTGGGTGTCACTGGCCAGGCCAGCATTTATTGCCCATCCCTAATTGCCCTTGAGAAGGTGGTGGTGAGCTGCCTTCTTGAACCGCTGCAGTCCATTTGGGGTAGGTAGACCCACAGTGCTGTTTGGAAGGGAGTTCCAGGATTTTGACCCAGCGACAGTGAAGGAACGGCGATATAGTTCCAAGTCAGGATGGTGTGTGACTTGGAGGGGAAATTGGTTCCCATGTATTTGCTGCCCTTGTCCTTCTTGTTGGTAGAGGTCGCGGGTTTGGAAGGTGCTGTCTCAGGAGCCTTGCTCCATTGCTGCAGTGCATCTTGTAGATGGTACACACTGCTGCCAATGTGCGTCGGTGGTGGAGGGAGTGAATGTTTGTAGATGGGGTGCGAATCAAGCGGGCTGCTTTATCCTGGATGGTGTCGAGCTTCTTGAGTGTTGTTGGAGCTGCACCCATCCAGGCAAGTGGAGAGTATTCCATCACACTCCTGACTTGTGCCTTGTAGATGGTGGACAGGCTTTGGGGAGTCAGGAGGTGAGTTACTCGCCTCAGGATTCCTAGCCTCTGAACTGCTCTTGTAGCCACGGTATTTATATGGCTACTCCAGTTCAGTTTCTGGGCAATGGTAACCCCTAGGATGTTGATAGTGGGGGATTCAGCGATGGTAATGCCGTTGAATGTCAAGGGGAGATGGTTAGATGCTCTCTTGTTGGAGATGGTCATTGCCTGGCACTTGTGTGGCGCGAATGTTACTTGCCACTTATCAGCCCAAGCCTGGATATTGTCCAGGTCTTGCTGCATTTCTACACAGACTGCTTCAGTATCTGAGGAGTCACGAATGGTGCTGAACATTGTGCAATCATCAGCGAACATCCCCACTTCTGACCTTATGATTGAAGGAAGGTCATTGATGAAGCAGCTGAAGATGGTTGGGCCTAGGACACTACCCTGAGGAACTCCTACAGTGATGTCCTGGAGCTCAGATGATTGACCTCCAACAACCACAACCATCTTCCTTTGCGCTAGGTATTTGCCTACATATCTGCTCCCCTATCTCTCCCTGACTGTTTGGAGGCCTGTCGTACACTCCCGGCCAAGTGCTTGCCCCCTTTTTGTTTTTAAGTTCTACCCATATGGCCTCATTTGAGAAATCTTCCAACATATCATCCCTCCTTACTGCAGTAATTGACTCCTTGATCAACAGTGCAATGCCACCTCCTCTTTTACCCCCTCCCCTGTCTCGCCTGAAGATTCTACACCCTGTAATATTGAGCTGCCAGTCCTGCCCCTCCCTGAACCATGTCTCTGTGACAGCAATAATATCATAATCCCATGTGCTAATCAACGCCCTCAATTCATCTGCCTTACTAGTAAGATTCTTTGCATTAAAATAGATGCAATCAAGCCTTGCATTTTTCACTTGTGTCTTAACAGGTAATTTGCTCTGCCTGCCAGACTGATTCAGTTTCTCTTCTATATTTGACTGTGCCTCACCCCCTACTGGACCTCCACTCTGTATCCCATCCCCCTGCCAAATTAGTTTAAGCCCCGCCCCAACAGCACTAGCAAACCTCCCAGCAAGGATGTTGGTCCTGTTCCGGTTCAGGGGCAACCCGTCCAACTTGTACAGGTCCCACCTTTGCCAGAAACAGACCCAGTGATCCAGGAACCTAAAGCCCTTCCTCCTGCACCATCTCCTCAGCCACACATTCATCTGCTCTATCCTCCCGATACTCACTAGCACGTGGCACCGGGAGTAATCCAGAGATTACAACATTTGAGGCCCTGCTTTTTAATCTGCTACCTAGCTCCCAAATTCTTGTTGCAGGACCTCAACCCTCTTTCTACCTATGTCGTTAGTACCAATGTGTACCACGACCTCTGACTGTTCACCCTCCCCCTTCAGAATGTCCTGCAGCCACTCCGTGACATCCTTGACCCTAGCACCAGGGAGGCAACATACCATCCTGGAGTCACGTTTACGGCCACAGAAACGCCTATCTGTACCTCTTACGATGGAATCCCCTATCACTACAGCTCTTCCACTCCTTTTCCTTCCCTCCTGTGCAGCTGAGCCACCCATGGTGTCACAGATTTGGTTCTTGCTGCATTCCCCTGAGAAGCTATCTCCCCCAAAAGTATCCAAAGTGGAAAATCTGTTAGATAGGGAGATGGGCCCAGGGGACTTCTGCACTATTTGCCTAGTTCTTCTACTCTGCCTGAGCAGTCCTTACCTGCGGTGTAACCAACTCCCTGTACGTGCTATCCATGATGATCTCAGCCTTGCAGATGCTTCACAGTGTCTCCAGCCGTCGCTCCAGATCTGAAACACGGATTTCAAGTAGCTGCAGCTGGAGACACTTCCTGTACACGTGTTCAATCTGGACACTGGAAGTGTCCCTGACTTACCACACTGCACAGGAGGAGCATTCCACACTGCCAAGCTGCCCTACCATGACTTACCCTTAATTTAGAGTTTAGCGAGATACAGCACTGAAACAGGCCCTTCGGCCCACCGAGTCTGTGCCGACCATCAACCACCCATTTATACTAATCCTACACTAATTCCATATTCCTACCACATCCCCACCTATCCCTATATTTCCCTCCCACCTACCTATACTAGGGGCAATTTATAATGGCCAATTTACCTGCCAACCTGCAAGTCTTTGGCATGTGGGAGGAAACCGGAGCACCCGAAGGAAACCCATGCAGAAACAGGGAGAACTTGCAAACTCCACACAGGCAGTACCCAGAATTGAACCCAGGTCGCTGGAGCTGTGAGGCTGCGGTGCTAACCACTGCGCCACTGTGCATGACCTTACACTTTCTTACATTGAACTCCATCTGCCAAGTTTTTGCCCACTCACTCAACCTATCTATATCCCTTTGCAGATTCCTTATGTCCTCATCACAACATGCCCTCCCACCTATTTTTTATCGTCAGCAAATTTGGATATATTACACTCTGCCCCCCCCGCCCCCCAAATCATTAATATAGATAGTAAATAATTGAGGCCCTCGGACTGATCCTTGTGGCACTCCACTAACTATGTCTTTCCAACCTGAAAAAGACCAATTAATCCCGTCTCTCTGTCTTCTGTGAGTTAACCAATCCTCATGCTAATACATTACCCCCAATACTGTGAACTCCTATCTTGTGCAATAATTATGTGGCACCTTATCGAACGCCTTCTGGAAATCTAAATACACTACATCTACCAGTTCCCCTTCATCAACTCTGCTTGTTACAACCTCAAAGAACTCTAGCAAATTTGTCAAACATGATTTCCCTTTCTCAAAACCATGTTGACTCTGTTTGATTGCGTTACTGAGTCTTCAGTAATTTTAACATTAACTCATTTATTACATTCTAGCTATATACAGCATTACATAAGTCCGTATGACTCCTCTGAAGGCATGTAGCATCTCCCTCCGGTCTCTCCCACATCTGATCTCTGTCATCATGGTGGGAGGTATTCCTCATACTGTCTCAAACATTAACCATTTCAAACCCTTATACTACAGTAACATATACCTCCCAAAAACTGCAAGACAGGATAACAAAGGTACTTAAATTTGATCGGGAGAGGTTATGAAACATTTCACACAGGTCAGCACAGAGTCTTATTGGGATTGGAGCCCACCGTTTACTCGAGGGAACATAGCTGAGATACTGACTAAATGTAGACATTTGCCAGATCAGAACCCTCTTGTTTATGTGGTCAACTTGTGGCAATACTGTGACAGGATGCAGGGACTGGGGCTAGTGAACAATCAAACTATGACCAAGGAACCATTTCCAGTGTTTGAGGGTCTAGAACAAGGGGGCATAGATAGAGGATTAAATGCAAGTGATTTAGGGCGGCACAGTGGTTAGCACCGTAGCCACACAGTTCCAGCGACCCGGGTTCGGTTCTGGGTACTGCATGTGTGGAGTTTGCAAGTTCTCCATGTGACCGCGTGGGTTTCCGCCGGGTGCTCCGGTTTCCTCCCACAGCCAAAAGACTTGCAGGTTGATAGGTAAATTGGCCATTGTAAATTTCCCTCAGTGTAGGTAGGTGGTAGGAGAATGGTGGGGATGTGGTAGGGAATATGGGATTAATGTAGGATTAGTATAGATTAGATTAGATTAGAGATACAGCACTGAAACAGGCCCTTCGGCCCACCGAGTCTGTGCCGACCATCAACCACCCATTTATACTAATCCTACACTAATCCCATATTCCTACCACATCCCCACCTGTCCCTATATTTCCCTACCACCAACCTATACTAGTGACAATTTATAATGGCCAATTTACCTACCAACCTGCAAGTCTTTTGGCTTGTGGGAGGAAACCGGAGCACCCGGAGAAAACCCACGCAGACACAGGGAGAACTTGCAAACTCCACACAGGCAGTACCCAGAATCGAACCCGGGTCCCTGGAGCTGTGAGGCTGCGGTGCTAACCACTGCGCCACTGTGCCGCCCTAGCACCTATAAATGGGTGCTTGTTGGTCGGCACAGACTCGGTGGGCCGAAGGGCCTGTTTCAGTGCTGTACCTCTCTATGACTCTAGTGGAAGAAATATTTATTTACACAGAGGGTTGAGAGTCTGTGGAAGGAATCACTGGAGATGGTGACGGAAACAGACGCTATGTTCGCAGTCAATAACAGTTTAGAAACGTGGGCGAAAGTGTAATAGAGGAATGTAAGGCTAGTGCAGGCAATTGGGATTAGGATTATTGCTTGTGCACAGGGTAAATACCAACACTGACTGGTTGGGCTGTACAGCCGGTTTCCTATCTTGTAATTTGTGTGTAATTCTGGGAACAGTACTTACCTACACAGATATGGTGGCTTCTTGTTGCTGCAATCCCTCGGGCAAACACAGCCTCTGCTGGGAAAAGGAAAACAAAGGAGAAAAAGAGATTCCTCGCTATCAAAATATCTGAGGATAGGAATGAGCAACTTCTCCTGACAAACTGGTCCCATTTTGATCACCACATTCCCAACCCACTCAGTAAATGCAAAATCTTCAACTAGTTTAAATCTTCTTTCACTTTAACTTTAACTTATCACTCGTTGAAAGAGGATACTGGGTAAGAAATTCAACTAAGGCCAGTGAAAGAACGAAAGGGCAGATTTGCATGTCTATAGCACCTTTCACAAGCTCAGGACATCCCAAAGTGCTTTATAGCCACTGAAGTACTTTTGAAGTACAGTCACTCTTGTGATGTGGGCAACATAGAGGCCAAACATGTGCACAGCAAGCTCCCCCAAACTGCAATGTGATAATGACCAGATAATTCTGGTCCAAGAGGTGTGGGTACACCACAGTGTTGTCAGGGAGGGAGTTCCAGGATTTTGACCCAGCGATATTGAAGGAACAGTGATATAGTTCCAAGTTAGGATGGTGTGTGACTTGGAGGGGAACTTGCAGATGGTGGTGTTCCCATGCATCTGCTGTCCTTGTCCTTCTAGGCAGTAGAGGTCACGGGTTTGGAAGGTGCTGTCTAAGGAGCCTTGGTGAGTTGCTGCGGTGCATCTTTTAGATGGCACACACTGCTGCCACTGTGTGTCAGTGATGGAGGCCGTGAATGCTTAACTTGGTGGATCACTGACCGATTAAGCCGGCTGGATGGTGTCGAGCTTCTTGAGTGTTGTTGGAGCTGCACCCATCCAGGCAAGTGGAGAGTATTCCATCACACTCCTGACTTGTATCTTATAAATGGTGGACAGGCACTGGGAAGACAGGAAGTGAGTTACTCGCCACAGAATTCCCAGCCTCTGACCTGCTGTTGCAGCCACAGTATTTATGTGGCTGGTCCAGTTCAGTTTCTGGTCAATGGTAACCCCCAGGATATTGCTAAAAGGGGATTCAGTTACGGTAATGCCATTGAACATCAAGGAGACATGGTTAAATTCTCTCTTGTTGGAGATGTTCATTGCATGGCGCTTGTGTGGCGCAAATGTTACTTGCCACTTATCAGCCCAACTGTGAATCCTGTCCAGGTCTTGCTGAATGCGGGCACAGACAGCTTCTGTTTTACTGATCTTGCCTGGACATGGGGAGAACTCCCCTACTGTTCTTCAAATAGTGCCATGGGATCGTTTACATCTAGCTGAGAGATGGCACCTCCAATAGTGCAGCACTCTCTCGGGTGCTGCCCCTCCATCAGTACAGTGCTCCCTCTGTGCTGCCCTTCTATCAGTGCAGCGCTCCCTCAGTATTGACCCCCAACAGGGCAGCATTCCTTCAGTACTGACCCTCTGATAGTGCAGTGTTCCCTCAGTACTTACCCTCTGACACAGCAGAATTCCCTCAGTACTGACCCTCTGACAGGGCAGCGTTCTCTCAGGACTGACCCTTCGACAGAGCTTAAACCCACAATCTTCTGACTCAGAGGTGAGAGTTTTACCTACTGAGCCACAGCTGACACATTGACAGGGATGAAGATGCTACAGTCTGTACAAGCACCCTTTCAAATGGCACAGGACTGTTTTTACCTAGTGGATTTAAAAGATCCCATGGTACTATTTTGAAGAAGGGCAGGGGAGTAACCTCTGGTGTCCTGGTCAATATTTATTCCTCAATCATCGCAAAAAAAATTATCTGGTCATTAATGCTGTTTATGGACATTTGTTGTGTGCATACCAGCTGCTGTATTTCCTGCATTACCACACATCAAAAAGTACTTCATTGGCTGTAAAGTGCTTTGAGACATGCAGTGGTTATGAAAACTGCTAAATAAATGCAAGTTTTTCTTTTTTAGTCTCAATGCTCAGTTGGTCAAAATAATGAAAGCAATGGCCAAGAGGCCTCCTCCTGCCCTTCTGTATCCCTGTATCAGCAATGTTGTCAACAAAACACTCCAGAGTGTTAATTGTGTATCAATTGTTTAATTATATACAAGTGGAGGGTGTGAACTGGGGTCTTACTTGAGCATTTATAAGGACACTCTCACTGAGACTGGTGGAGGGTTTGAGTGAAGAGCTACATGTTTGTAATCCTTTTGCTCTATGTAATAAATGCGAAACTGAGCAAAGATCGGTTCCAACATAAAGCTTTTCACTGGTACCTGTTGATGCTTCTGGGTTATCCACTGCGTGCCAGTACACCATGATGGAGCCATCTGATTCATACATCTGTAAGGACACACAGTCAGTGTATTGGACACAGTTGCACATTCACTCCATTAATCAGTATACTGTAATAAGAACAAGAAATGCTGGAAATATTCAGCAGGTCTGGCAGGCATCTGTGGAGAGAGAATTAGAGTTAACGTTTCAGGTCAATGACCCTTCATCAGAACTGACCTGAAACGTTAACTCTGCTTCTCTCTCCACAGATGCCTGCCAGACCTGCTGAGTATTTCTAGCACTTCTTGTTTTTATTTCCGATTTCCAGCATCTGCAGTATTTTGCTTTTAAATCAGTATACTGTGATGGACCCATCCAATTCAAAAATTTGCATCATCACAGTAGCAGTGATCAAAATAATGTTACTGACAGTAGCCTGTTACACAGGATGGCAATCCTTTATTTTTATTCTTTCATGGGATGTGGGCATCGCAGGCTAGGCCAGCATTTATTGCCAATCGCTAATTGCCCTTGAACTGAGTGGTTTGCTAGGCCATTTCAAGGGCATGCAAGAGTCAACCACATTGCTGTGGATCTGGAGTCACATGTGGACCAGACCAGGTAAGCACAGCAGATTTCCTTCCCTCAAGGACATTAGTGAACCAGTTGGGTTTTTAACGACAATCAACAATGGTTTCATGGCCATCATTAGACTAGCTTTCAATTCCAGATTTATTAATTAAATTCAAATTCCACCTTCTGCTGTGGTGGGATTCGAACCCATGTCCCCAGAGCAATACCTGAGTCTCTGGGTTACTAGTCCAGTGATAATACCACTACACCACCGCCTCCTCAATAAATTGGTTAAACATGAATTCCCTTTCACAAAACCATGCTGACGATTCCTGACTACCTTGAGTTTTTCTAAGTGGTCAGCTATAGCCTCCTTAATGATCGATTGCTTTGCAGTTTTCTTATACAGTCAGACTCAATAATTCCAATTCCTTCATTTATGTTGACAACTCCAAATATAAACAAGTATGCACAAATAGACAAAAGTAAAGAGAAATTTAATTCACTACAATGGTTTTATTTGCCAGCAGTGTCTCTGTAGTAGCTCAATATACAATTAGAATATATTTTCCAGATACTAGCTGAATATTCAGGTTTACTATAGCTCCACCCCTGCCCCTCCATTACCTGAATGCCTTTCTGTGACGCCAACACCAAGAGAATTCGAGAAGGCAACACACACCATGAGGCCTGGAGGAATGCAGAAGGAAAAATGTTCAGCAACGGTGAATAGCTCGACTTCAATCTTACAATGTGAAAGATGTCACAGCTGAGTAAATGTTGTTTGCTTCAAACACTCCTGATCAGTTTTGGAAGGGTTAGATACAGAGTAAAGCTCCCTCTACACTGTCCCATCAAACACTCCCAGGACAGGTACCACACGAGGTTAGATACAGAGTAAAGCTCCCTCTACACTGTCCCATCAAACACTCCCAGGACAGGTACAGCACGAGGTTAGATACAGAGTAAAGCTCCCTCTACACTGTCCCCATCAAACACTCCCCAGGACAGGTACAGTATGGGGTTAGATACAGAGTAAAGCTCCCTCTACACTGTCCCCATCAAACACTCCCAGGACAGGTACCACACGGGGTTAGATACAGAGTAAAGCTCCCTCTACACTGTCCCCATCAAACACTCCCAGGACAGGTACCACACGGGGTTAGATACAGAGTAAAGCTCCCTCTACACTGTCCCCCATCAAACACTCCCAGGGACAGGTACAGCACGGGGGGGGGGGGTTAGATACAGAGTAAAGCTCCCTCTACACTGTCCCCCATCAAACACTCCCAGGACAGGTACAGTACGGGGGGTTAGATACAGAGTAAAGCTCTCTCTAACTGTCCCCATCAAACACTCCCAGGACAGGTACAGCACGGGGGCTAGATACAGAGTAAAGCTCCCTCTACACTGTCCCCCATCAAACACTCCCAGGGACAGGTACAGCACGGGGGGGGTTAGATACAGAGTAAAGCTCCCTCTACACTGTCCCCCATCAAACACTCCCAGGACAGGTACAGTACGGGGGTTAGATACAGAGTAAAGCTCCCTCTACACTGTCCCCCATCAAAAAAAAAGAAAAAAAAAACAAAAAAAAAAAAAACAAAAAAAAAAACGAGGTTACATACAGAGTAAAGCTCCCTCTACACTGTCCCCATCAAACACTCCCCAGGACAGGTACAGTATGGGGTTAGATACAGAGTAAAGCTCCCTCTACACTGTCCCCATCAAACACTCCCAGGACAGGTACCACACGGGGTTAGATACAGAGTAAAGCTCCCTCTACACTGTCCCCATCAAACACTCCCAGGACAGGTACCACACGGGGTTAGATACAGAGTAAAGCTCCCTCTACACTGTCCCCATCAAACACTCCCAGGACAGGTACCACACGGGGTTAGATACAGAGTAAAGCTCCCTCTACACTGTCCCATCAAACACTCCCAGGGCAGGTACAGCACAGGACTGGCTGGAGAGTTTGGAGCACTTCCTGTGTGAATCCGCTGAAGCAGCTCCACCTGTGAGAGCAGCAGCTGGAAAGGAGAGAACTGAGAGCTGAGAACCTTTTTTTAAATTCATTCATGGGATGTGGGCGTCGCTGGCCAGGCCAACATTTATTGCCCATCCCTAATTGCCCTTGAGAAGGTGGCAGTGAGCTGCCTTCTTGAACCGCTGCAGTCCATATGGGGTAGGTACACCCACAGTGCTGTTAGGAAGGGAGTTCCAGGATTTTGCCCAGTGACAGTGAAGGAACGGTGATACAGTTCCAAGTCAGGATGGTGTGTGGCTTGGAGGGGAACTTGCAGGTGGTGGTGTTCCCATGCATTTTCTGCCCTTGTCCTTCTAGTTGGAAGAGGTCACAGGTTAGGAAGGTGCTGTCCAAGGAGCCTTGGTGCATTGCTGCAGTGCATCTTGTAGATGGTACACACAGTTGCCACTGTGCATCGGTGGTGGGGGGAGTGAATGCTTGTGAATTGGGTGCCAATCAAGCAGGCTGCTTGTCCTGGATGGTGTCGAGCTTCTTGAGTGTTGTTGGAGCTGCACCCATCCAGGCAAGTGGAGAGTATTCCATCACACTCCTGACTTGTGCCTTGTAGATGGTGGACAGGCATTGGGGAGTCAGGAGGTGAGTTACTCGCCGCAGGATGCCTAGCCTCTGACCTGCTCTTGTAGCCATGGTATTTATATGGCTACTCCAGTTCAGTTACTGGTCAACGGTAACCCCCAGGATGTTGATAGCGTAGGATTCAGTGATGGTAATGCCACTGAATGTCAAGGGGAGATGGTTAGATTCTCTCTTGTTGGAGATGGTCATTGCCTGGCACTAGTGTGGCGCTAATGTTATTTGCCACTTATCAGCACAAGCCTGTATATTGTCCAGGTCTTGCTGCATTTCTACACGGACTGCTTCAGTATCTGAAGAGTCGCGAATGGTGCTAAATATTGTGTAATCATCAGCGAATATCCCCACTTCTAACCTTATGATTCAAGGAAGGTCATTGATGAAGCAGCTGAAGATGGTTGGGCCTAGGACACTACTTGCCTCCAACAACCACCTCTGACTACAAATACAACACAAATGTGGAACTGATTCTATCCATTGGAGTAAAGGACCTGCGATTTATTTTGGAGAGGTGGGTGTTGGAGCACTGGTGACTGTTTTGCTTGGACTGTTGGGGGAGGGAAGAGATGCTGGAAGATCCAGGGGTGGGGCTCAAAGATTCTATAGGTGGCCCCTGTATTTGCTTTTATGTTTTCCTCCATCTTGCAAAAGTGGGCTACCTGTCCACCCCAACTGCGTGGCTCGGGACAGCTGGAGCTGCCCAGGTGAAGAAACTATTTGTAACAACAGCGGAAAGTGGAAAGAACCATGGGTTCCAGCCGACCCGGGTGAAGAACCCTCCCCTGACCAGAAGACGCAACTTTGTACGCTCTGCAGTAAGGTGCCCACCACTCAGTCAACTAATCTCTCCTCTCCTCTGCTTTTCCTTTTCACCCCTATCCTCCTCCTCCCCCACCCCTCCCAATCATATTGCTTTAGTTTTAAAAAAACTGTTGTTTGCTTTATTTCTTGGGGTGAGCGTGGCTCTTCGACCCCATGGCAAGCCCCTCTTCGTCGATGGTGGGGCGTTCTCGCACATATGCTACTGCAGCTGCACCTGTTGCCATTTGCGCTGCTAACATCAAAGCATGGGGTCAAGAGCTACACTCACCCCAGTATATCAATAGAGGCATGTGTGAAAGCAATGGCTGAGGTTGTTGGCCCTTCGTCATTGTTGCTGCCTCTAAAATGTACGGGAAAGCTGTGTTTTTACTGAAGACCAAGCGGGCAGTGTCCCTGGCCCTGAGCAATGGGCTCACTGTGGGTGGGACCTTTCTGCCAGTGGAGCCCCTGTGCAACAGGTCATTTTGTCAAACGTCCTGCTCTTCATTCCTGGTGAGCTCCTCCTTCCCCACCTACACCATCTGGGGGAAGTAAAGACAGGGATCACCCCAGTCCCACTCGGTCTTCAGGAGAACAGCCTCTGACATACCTACTCCTTCCGCCGCCAGCTATTCATTCTGCTAGCGCGGGAGGAAGTCACGGAAGGCCAACTCAATGCAGAGTTCCAGGGGACGGCCTACCGCGACTTCTGGGCCTTGGATGGGGCACGGTGCCATGACTGGAAGGGGGTGGGGTATGTTCCTAAGAACTGCCCCAACCTCCTGGCTGTCAACTCCACCTCGGCAGCCCAGGGTGGTGCTGCTGCACCTCCTCCCACTCCCCAACACCTCCAAAAGACATCGTTCAGTCACTTCCGGAGGCTGTGGTTTTCACGGCCTTGGTGGGTAGGGGAGTGCCCGTCCGAGTGGAAGGAAGATGCGGAGGAAAATTAAACGCAAGAGGCGCGTCCCCTGAACACCATGGCACAACCCGAGCCTGAGCTCAGCCCAAGGCCTGCTCCCAGGGATTTCACCTGTCCCAGGGTTGGGCTCAGGCCCAGGGTGACCAGGCAAAAGAAGGGTGCAGAGGCCTCTGATGACATGGAGGTCTCTGGGCTTCCGTGCCCTAGTGGGAAAAAGAGAAGGCACCCCTCCACGGAGGTAACTCAGGGCCCTGTTGGAGGGGAGCTATCTCCTGGTTCAAGTCCCCAGGTTCCCCCTGCCACCACCACCATCAAGACTGTAAAGTCTGGGCAGGGGCTCCCTACTCCTCAGGATGGAGGGGAGGGGGAGACCCCTGTACATGTGGCCCTCCTGGGGGAGCAAGTGGAGCCCTGCTTGTGGTGGGGGAGCTTGGGGACGCTCCTGGAGAAGCCTCCCATTCTGCCACTGGGTGGGATGCCCTGAGTGGAGGGAAGGGTGAGGCCCCAAAGGGTTGGCCCTCCCAGCTAAAATCCACTCCGGACCAGGATATACCCGACCCAGTTATTGAAAATGTTGCCCCGTCTGCTGGGTCTGTGGGCGCTGGCGGGGAGGGAGATGGCCTCCTCTCTCGCCTCCGGCTGGAGTCCCAGAGTCGGGAACTTCCATCTCCCCTGGACCACTCATTGGCCTGGGGACAGAGGTGGAGGGGGCTCCTGAACCGCTGGCACCCAAAAGCTCCAGTTCCACAGTAGAACCCAGAGAGGACTCCTCCGCCATCGATTCTGGGGGTAGGATCGTATCGGAGGTGGGACCAGCTGGTGCGGCTGGGACGTCCGCCCCACAGTGTGTGGTGGGTGTGTCGGCCGCTGGCGGTGACGACCCAGAGGAGGTTGGGGACTTGGTGTGGGGCACGGAGGACGACCGTGATTCCATCGCTAATGAGGCGGAGGTGTCCCTCGTGCTTCCCACCGAGTCTCCTCATCCCCACCGTGGAACTCTGGGACTTCCTCGCTGCATGCAGGGGTTGCTGCAATAAAGTTTAGCTGGCCCTCGGCCGTTGGTCGAATCTGGCGCTGATCATCCAGTCCGTCCGTGCCGCCCTTAAGAAAGTGGGGAAGGGCGTGGGCGTGAAATTGGTTGAGAGGCGCCAGTTTAGCGTGTTCCTCAATGGGTTGCGGAGGAGTGGAAGGCCAGTTGCACTTCCACTCCCTCCTCACAGTGAGGTGTTGGTGACGGGATTCCAAGAACTTTTGCCATGAAGATAACCACAGCCAGCCTCAACATCAATGGCAGTAGGGGGTCTCAGCGCAGATTTCACAATCTCTCAGTCCTCAGGGAAGGGAGATATGCGGTGAGCTTTCTGCAGGAAAACCACACATTCCGGGAGACGACGCCACCTGGCTCCTGGAGTGGCAGGGTGGGGTCTACATGAGTCACCTCACCCCTATTTCTAGTGGGGTGGCTATCTTGTTGGCCCCGACTTTTCAGCCGGAGATCTTGGGGGTCAAGGAGCTTGTGCCGGGCTGCTTGCTCCACCTTGACTTTCGCCTGGGTTTTTAAAAATTCTTTCATGGGATGTGGGCGTCGCAGGCCAGGCCAGCATTTATTGCCCATCCCTAATTGCCCTTGAACTGAGTGGCTTGCTAGGCCGTTTCAGAGGGCATGTAAGAGTCAACCACATTGCCTGGATCTGGAGTCACATGTAGGTCAGACCAGGTAAGGACAGCAGATTTCCTTCCCTGAAGTTCATTAGTGAACCAGATGGGTTTTTACAACAATCGACAATGGTTTCATGGCCATCATTAGATTAGCTTTAAATTCCAGATTTTTTTTTATGAATTGAATTCAAATTCCACCTTCTGCTGTGGTGGGATTCGAACCCATGTCCCCAGAGCAATACCTGGGTCTCTGGGTTACTAGTCCAGTGACAATACCAGTACGCCACCGCCTCCCCTTGCCTGGGTAGCGTGCCGCTCCACTTTGTGAACGTGTATGCGCCCAGGTCCGGCGCGTTGCAAGCGCGCTTCTTTGAAGAAGTGTCCACTCTCTTGAGCTCTATCGATAGCGGCAAGTGCATCATCCTCCGGGGGGGGGGGGGGGGGGGTGGATTTTAACTGTACCTTCGAGGTGGGGGATCGCTCCGGTCCCCAGCACGGCCAAGCATCGGTGCAGAAGTTGAGGGAACTGATCAGCTCCCTTAACTTGGTGGACGGCTGGCAGAATCTCCATCCCGCCTCCAGCGCCTTCATATGGAGGTCTGGAGGAGGAGAGTCCCGAATCGAATGCCTCTACATTTCGCAGGCATACGTCTCCCCGTGCATGGACCACCACCTGGTATGGGCAGAGTTCACTGGTACTTTAACAACCGGCTGCTGGAGGACGAGCGCTTCCGGGACTCGTTCTGTCGATTCTGGACCGACTGGAGAAGGAAGCAGGGGGGCTTCCCCTCCTTGAGGCTGTGGTGGGATGCATCCGTGTCTTCTGTCAGGAGTACACGAAGTGGTCGACCAAGAGGCGGGAAGTCGAGATCGGGCGCCTAGAAAGGGAGATGCTCGATTTCGAGTCCCGCCTCGGTCATGCCGTCGCGGACCTGTGCCTGTGGCAGGCGTACAAAGAGAAGGGCGCGCTGAGGAACCTGCAGTTGGTAGGGCCCTGAGGCGCGTAAGTGAGGTCGCGGATCCAGATCCTGGAAGATTTGGACCGTGCCTCACCCTTCTTCTACTCACTGGAAAAAGGGTGGGGGGGGGGGGGGGGTCCGTGAGCAGCTCGTTGAGCTGCTGGCTGACGACGGATCCTCCATTACGGATCCGGAGGGAATGGGCCTCCTGGTCTGTACCTATTACAGTGCATTGTTCTCACCGGATCCGTCCAGCGAGGATGCGCGCAGAGTTTTGCGGGAGGACATGTAGAAGATCAGCCCGGAGGGCGCTGAAGGATTGGAGGCTCTGCTCACGTTGGCGGAGCTGACTGGCGCCCTCCACCAGCTCTCGCAAATCCCCGTGACTGGTTGGGCTGACCGTGGAGTTCCTCAGGGTGTTGTGGGATGTTCTGGGGGACGATTACGCGCAGGTCCTGGGGGAAAGCCTGGTGACCGGGGAGATGCCCCTCTTGTAACGCAGGGCGGTCATCGTCCGGCTGCCGAAGAGGGGCGATTTCCGTTTGCTTAAGAACTGGCTTTGGGTTTCCCTCCTCAGCATGGATTATAAGATCTTTGCCTGGGCTATGTCTCCCCGCCTGGGATCCGTGCTGGCCCACATGATCTACCCTGAGAAGCCCTACACGGTCCCGGGCCGGTCCATCCAGGACAATATCCACCTCGTCCAGGACCTAATCCATCTTTCCCAGAGGACTGGTCTGTTGATTGCCTTTCTCTCCCTCAATCAGGAGAAGGCGTTTTACATGGTGGTTCACCCATATATTTTCAGGACTCTGCGCGCGTTCAGATTCGGATCACAGTTTGTGGCCTGGGTCTGACTTTTATACACTGCTGCAGAGCGTCTGCTCAAGGTTAATGGGTCCTCGATGGCGCCCATTCACTTTGGGAGAGAAGTACATCAGGGATGCTCCAATTATAAATAAAAACAAGAAATGCTGGAATCACTCACCCTTCATCGGAACTTCGGGTCACTGACCCGAAACGTTTAACTCTGCTTCTCTTTCTACAGATGCTGCCAGACCTGCTGAGTGATTCCAGCATTTCTTGTTTTTATTTCAGATTTCCAGCATCTGCAGTATTTTGCTTTTATGCTCCAATTATATATCATCTGTGTGGAGCCATTCCTGTGCTTGCTGCGCAGGAGATTGGTGGGTTTGGCTCTGCATGTGGATCGTCCTCTCAGCTTACGCTAATGATGTGCTCATGGTCACAGATCCCGTTGACTTGCGGAGGATGCACGAGTGCCAGCAGATCTTTTCTGCTGCGTCCTCCGTAAGGATCAATTGGGAGAAATGTTCCGGACTCTTGGTGGGTCAGCGGCGGCTGGACTCCCTGCTGGAGGAGTTAATGCCTTTTGCATGGAGCAGCATGCCCCTCCTCTATCTGGGAGTCCACCTGAGCCCCGCTGAGGAAGCCTGACCAGCAAACTGGCAAGAGTTGGAAGCAAAAGTCACCAGACAGCTAGGGTGCTGGACAGGACTGCTCTTAGTGGTTTCCTACAGAGGCTGAGCGCTGGCCTTAAACCAACTGACGACTTCAATGCTGTGGTACCACTGGTCACTATGGTCCCAGGCCATGCATTTGCCACCAAGATCTAGAAGAAGCCTGTCCATTTCTTCTGGGGCAAGAGGAAACACTGGGTCTCTGCCATGGTCCTGAGTCTCCCGATTGAGGAGGGCGGTCAGTCACTGGTGTGCATCTGTACCTAGGCTGCAACACTCCGCCTTCGGACCCTGCAGAGATACCTGTGCGTCAAACGTCCTCCCAGATGGTGTGCGCTGGCAACATATTTTTTCTGCCGGAGCACTGCCTTCAAGATGGCAACTGTTAGCCATGTCTCTCTGAGGGAGTTGCCTGTCTTTTACCGGGACCTAGTCAGAGTCTGGAACATGGATGCCTGCAGTCAGGATGCTACCCCAGTAGTGGAGAAGTAGCTGAGGCCTCCAAGACGCCCCTCACTGCAGGTGACAAGGGGCCTCGGGAGTGCAGAGCACTCCTGGCCAAGCTGAACCCTGCTCGGCCAGAATTGTTCATCGGACCCAGGCCCCAAAACTCTCCTTGGGAGCTGGTCGCACACAACCCGAGCTGCCTCTCGGAAATGCCCTCTGTGCCATTCCACGTGACTTGAGAGGGATTCCCTGTGCAGGCTGCTCCTGCATACTGCCCACTTCCTTGCCCTCATCTGCCAGCCAGACACAGCATGGTGATCCATGTTGCCATCTGGCAGTGAGGGCAATCCCCGATGGAGGTCTCTTGACGTGGGAGTCCCCTCCCTTTACATTGGGGACCTGGGATGGAGAGCGCTGCACAAGGTAGTCCCGTGCAACAGGCGTTTAAGTAGGTTTATGGACTCCTAGGCCGCCTGTAATTTCTGCGGCCTGGACGAGTCCTTGTTCCATGTTTATATGTAGTGTGTGAGGTTGCAGCTCCTCTTTGAGGGGCTGCACTTCAAGTATTGGCCACACTTTAACTCCACACTCCTACTCTTTGGGCACCCGCTGCAGAGGGGGGTGGGACGGGGGTGGGCAGCGGGTGCAGGTGGGGATGATCTCCTTGTCGCTCTGCTCCTGAGTCTGGCCAAGGGGCAATTCACAGGTCCAGGCAGTGGACGTCAGGGGGTCCATCTGCCCAGACTGACCCCGCTCTTCTGAGGTTATGTTTGTGCCCAACTGTCCCTGGAAAAGGAGCATGCGCCAGGTCACTTGAGGCCTTCCACAACCGGTGGGCACCGCAGAGACCGGAATGCATTACAGATACTGAAAATTGCATTTATAATTTGAGTTATGTTTTATTTACCTGTTTTTAAATAGGTTATTTATTTAAAATACATATAAAGGGGGCCTGAGGAATGAAGGCCCCCTGGACAAAAATAAAAGGGGCTTGGAGTATAAACGTCACCATTAAAATAAAGGGTTAGATATGGAGTAAAGCTCCCTCTACACTGGCTTACCAAACACTCCCAGGGCAGGTACAGCGTTGGTTAGATAAGGAGTAAAACTGAATTCAGTAAGTAAACAAGATATAGAGGTACTGGACAGAGTGCAACAAAAATTACCAGATTGCTACCAGAACAGATTGAACAGGCTGGGGCTCCTTTCTCCAGAAAAGAGAAGACAGAGTAGTGGCCTGATAGAGGTCTTCAAGATTGAGAAATGATTTGATAGAGTAGGTATATGGAAGATGTTTCCACCTTCAGGGACACAAGAACTAGAGGCCATTAATATAAGACAGTCACTAATAAAATCAATAGGGAATTCAGGAGAAACATCTTTAACCAGAGATTGGTTGGAATGTGGAACTCATGACCACAAGTAGCAGCATAAATATATTTTAGGGAAAGGAAGAAAGAAATAGAAGGATACATTGATGGGGTCAAAGGTAGTAAAGCAGGAAGAAGCTCATGTGGAGTATTAACATCGACATGGACTTGATTTTTTAAAAAATTCATTGTGGGATTTCAGTGTCGCTGGCTAGACCAGCATTTATTGCTCATCCCTAATTGCCCTTGAGAAAGTGGTGGTGAGCTGCCTTCTTGAACCGCTGCAGTCCATGTGGGGTAGGTACACCCACAGTGCTGTTAGGGAGGGAATTCCAGGATTTTGACCCCGCGACAGTGAAAGAACAGCAATATAGTTCCAAGTCAGGATGGTGTCGAACTTGGAGGAGAATTTGTAGGTAGCGGTGTTCCCATTCGTCTGCTGCTGAATAGTCATTGCCCGGCATTTAGATTAGATTAGATTAGAGATACAGCACTGAAACAGGCCCTTCGGCCCACCGAGTCTGTGCCGAACATCAACCACCCATTTATACTAATCCTACACTAATCCCATATTCCTACCAAACATCCCCACCTGTCCCTATATTTCCCTACCACCTACCTATACTAGTGACAATTTATAATGGCCAATTTACCTATCAACCTGCAAGTCTTTTGGCTTGTGGGAGGAAACCGGAGCACCCGGAGAAAACCCACGCAGACACAGGGAGAACTTGCAAACTCCACACAGACAGTACCCGGAATCGAACCCAGGTCCCTGGAGCTGTGAGGCTGTGGTGCTAACCACTGCGCCACTGTGCCGCCCTGTGTGGTACAAATGCTGGACCAAATATATCCTGATTGAGGGAGCAGTTTCAGACATCTGGCTACGTGGGACTGCAGTCTCACACGACTTGGTCGACCCTCACTGCCTTCTCATGAGGTCCGACCTCCTAACAAATAACAATAAATGTATCTTCAGCAGGTCTGGCAGCCTATGTGGAGAGGGGAACAGGTATCGTTTCAGTTCGATGACCTTTCTTCAGAGCAGCGATGACTCTTTCGCTCTCCATAGATGCAGCCTGACTGGAGTATTTCCGGCATTTTCTGTTTTTATTTCAGATTTCCAGAATCCGCAGTTATCTTGTTTTTGAGTAAATATATCCTGATTGAGGGAGCCGTTTCAGACATATTCCATGCAGGTGAAGCTATGGTTTCAGGGAGAGGAAAGCTTGCTCTGCACATACTGGTTCTGCTTATGTATGTGAAAGTTCCTTCTTTGTGGAAGCGTGACTTAAGTCACCATGAACATTTGCATACTGGTTACTGTAGCAGGTAGAGTCCATGCCCGTTATGAATCAGATCAGCCAGTTGTTGACAGTGCAGGATTGTGGAATTCAACCTGCTAGAAACCACCATTTACTGTATATTAATTGTGGTTAATTTGTGTGCAGGTGAGGGGCATTAACTGTGGATTCACTTCTGCCCTTATAAATAGAAACTGTGGTTGATGGTCTAGGAAGTGCTTGCTTATAGTGTGTAACTCTGCTTATAGAAGTGTGCAAAGATTGGCGTCAGTTCTAACCTTTATATGGCTTTCTGGAATACAACAAGGACCACCTCTGATTCATGTCACGAAGGATCTTTACAACTATCAGACATAATTCTAGGTGTTACAGGTGCGCGAATATGAAGTGTCACATGCAGTTTCTTTCTTCTTCCCAGGTAGGGAGAGAGAAAGAAAGACCAAGGGTGAAGGAAGCATTGTGCCCCATCTGGGCTGGGCCTGAGATGCATGGAAGGAGCGAGTTCACATTATCCAGCTGCCCTAGTGGAGATCAAGGGCCTTTATTCACCCCTCAGCCCAGCCTATTTTTGGGAGGTGAAAAGACATTCCAGCAATGTAACCTGTCTGACCATACCTGCATGATTAAGGAATTGCCATGCACCATGCCTCCCTCCTTGGACTGCAGCTGTCTGTGAGAGAAGTTCAGGCCATCGACGGAGGCGCTAACCATGTTCACCACACTGCCATGGATGACAGCGAAGTAGGTGAGGTTCTTATCAGTGATGGGCAGGATGCTGAGGTTGTTGTAGAGAGCAGAAGCACTGCTCTTAATCTGAATGCTCTTCTCCCTCTTGTACATGCTGCAACAACAAGCAAACAATCTTCCTTAGGGTAAATACAACTTCAGAGGTTTAACAGAAGGAAGGCTTTCAGCTCATCCTTTCATAGGAACTTAGAAGAGCCGATCTGCGATCTATTTCGATCTATCCACCTTCATTCTACATCCTTCAATACCCTTGGCTAACATTTAAAACTATTACAAAAGAAACTCTGTTTCTGTCTCCACTGATGCTGTTAGAACTGAGTATTCTCAGCATTTTCTGTTTTTATTTAAAGTTATTAATTTGATTTAGAGATACAGCACTGAAGCAGGTCCTTCGGCCCTCCGAGTCTGTGCCGACCATTAACCACCCATTTATATTAATCCTACACTAATCCCATATTCCTACCACATCCTCACCTGTCCCTATATTCCCCTACCACCTACCTGTACTAGGGGCAATTTATAATGGCCAATTTACCTATCAACCTGCAAGTCTTTTGGCATGTGGGAGGAAACCGGAGCACCCGGAGGAAACCCACGCAGACACAGGGAGAACTTGCAAACTCCACACAGGCAGTACCCAGAATTGAACCCGGGTCGCTGGCGCTGTGAGACTGCGGTGCTAACCACTGCGCCACTGTGCCGCCCTGAGCTAGTAACTGCTTCTTGTGGGGATTTATACATATGTCGCTCCTGAGTAGCCTGGCTCTGCTGTTAAGGTTATAACCTTTGTCCAGGACCCCTCACCACTGGAAAATGCTTCTCTCTATCTGTCCTAACAATTCGTTTTACAATGGAGATCCCCCCTCACTCTTCTGAACTCCAGCGAATATAATCCTAACCGACTCAATCTCTCCTCATAGCTGTGTCTCTGTGAGTGGGTCAGTGTCAGTCAATCTCACTCTGACTGGGTCAGTGTGTGTGTGTCTCTCTCTCACTCTAGTGGGTCAGTGTCTCTCTCTCTCACTCTCTGTGAATGGTCAGTGTCAGTCGCTCCCGCTCTCGCTCTCTCTCAGTGGGTCAGTGTCAGTCTCTCTCTCTGAGTGTGGGTCAGTGCCAGTCGTGTGCGCGCTCACTCTCTCTTTCCCTGTGAGTGAAACAGTGTCAGACTCTCACTGTCTCTGTCTCTGTGAATGGGTCAGTCTCTCTCTCTGCGAGTGGGTCAATGTGAGTCTCTCTCTGCGAGTGGGTCAGAATGAGTCTCTCTCGCTCTCTCTCTCTGCAGGTGGGTCAGTGTCAGTCTTTCTCTCTCTAGCTCTCCCTCTGTGAGTGGTCAGTGTCAGTCTCTCTCTCTCTCCCTGTAAGTGGGACATAGAAACATAGAAAATAGGAGTAGGCCATTCGGCCCTTCGAGCCTGCTCCACTATTTATTATGAGCATGGCTGAGCATCCAACTCAATAACCTGTTCCCGCTTTCGCCCCATACCCTTTGATCCCTTTAGACCCAAGAGCGATATCTAACTCCTTCTCGAAAACATACAATGTTTTGGCCTCAACTGCTTTATGTAGTAGTGAGTTCCACAGGCTCACCACTCTCTGGTGAAGAAATTTCTCTTCATCTCAGTCCTGAAAGGTTTACCCCGTATCCTTAGACTATGACCCCTGGTTCTGGACTCCCCCACCATCGGGAACATCCTTCCTGCATCTACCCTGTCAAGTCCTGTTAGAATTTTATAGGTTTCTATGAGATCCCCCCTCACTCTTCTGAACTCCAGCGAATATAATCCTAACCGACTCAATCTCCCCTCATACGTCAGTCCTGCCATCCCAGGAATCAGTCTGGTAAAGCTTCGCTGCACTCCCTCTAAAGCAAGAACAATCCTTCCTCAGATAAGGAGACCAAAACTGCACACAATATTCCAGGCCTCACCAAGGCCCTGTATAATTGCAGCAAGACATCCCTACTCCTGTACTCGAATCCTCTCGCTATGAAGGTCAACATACCATTTGCCTTTTTTACCGCCTGTTGCACCTCCATGCTTACCTTCAGCGACCTGTGTACGAGAACACCCAGGTCTCGCTGCATATTGCCCTCTCTCAGTTTATAGCCATTCAGATAATAATCTGCCTTCCTGTTTTTGCTACCAAAGTGGATAACCTCACATTTATCTACATTATACTGCATCTGCCATGCATTTGCCCACTCACTCAACTTGTCCAAATCACCCTGAAGCCTCTCTGCATCCTCCTCACAACTCACCCTCCCACCCAGTTTTGTGTCATCTGCAAATTTGGAAATATTACATTTAGTTCCCTCATCTAAATCATTAACACATATTGTGAATAGCTGCCATACCCCACTAGTCACTGCCTGCCATTCGGAAAAAGACCCATTTATCCCTACTCTTTATTTGCTGTCCGCCAACCAATTTTCTATCCATCGCGATACACTACTCCCAATCCCATGCGCTTTAATTTTACACTCTAATCTCTTAGGTGGGACTTTATCGAAAGCCTTCTGTAAATCCAAATAAACCACATCACTGGCTCCCCCTCATTAGTTACATCGTCGAAGAATTCTAGTAGATTTGACCAGCATGATTTCCCTTTCGGAAATCCATGCTGACTCTGCCTGATTCTACCACTATTCTCTAAGTGCTCTGCTATAAAATCGTTGAAGTTGGACTCTAGAATTTTCCCCACTACCGATGTCAGGCTGACTGGTCTATAATTCCCTGCTTTCTCTCTACCTCCCTTTTTAAATAGTGGGGTTACATTAGCTACCCTCCAATCTGTAGGAACTGTTCCAGAGTCTATAGAATCTTGGAAGATGACCACCAATGCATCCACTATTTCTAGGACCACTTCCTGAAGTACTCTGGGATGTAGATTATCAGGTCCTGGGGATTTATCAGCCCTCAATCCCATCAATTTCCCTAACACTAGAGCACTAGTCATCGGGGACTCGATGGTGAGGAGTACCGACAGGCGGTTCTGTGGGCGCAAGCGAGACGCACGGATGGTTTGTTGCCTACCTGGTGCCAGGGTCCGTGATGTTTGTGATCGCGTCTTCAGGATCCTTAAAGGGGAGGGGGAGCAGCCAGAGGTCGTGGTGCACATTGGCACCAACGACGTAGGAAGGAAGGGTGGCACAGATGTTAGAAGTGAGTTTAGGGAGTTAGGCTGGAAGCTGAAAGCTCGGACGGACAGAGTTGTTATCTCTGGTTTGTTGCCGGCGCCACGTGATAGTGAGGCTAGGAATAGGGAGAGAGCACAGCTGAACACGTGGCTGCAGGAATGGTGTAGAAGAGAGGGCTTCCAGTTCTTGGATAATTGGAATGCATTCTGGGGAAGATGGGACCTGTTCAAACAGGACGGGCTGCATCTGAACCAGAGGGGCACCAATATCCTGGGAGGGAGGTTTGCTAGTACTGTTCGGGAGGGTTTAAACTAGTTTGGGAGGGGGATGGGAACCGGACTTGTAGTCCAGGGACCAGTGGGTCCACTCAGAAAGACAAAGAGTGTAGTGAGGTATTGGGGAAGGTAGCACTGTCGCAGAGGACAGATGGGCACAGAGAAGGGTTAAAGTGCGTATACTTCAACGCAAGAAGCATCAGGAATAAGGTGAGTGAATTGAAGGCGTGGATGGGCACTTGGGACTACGATGTTGTGGCCATCACTGAAACGTGGATAGGTGAGGGGGAGGAATGGTTCTTGGAGGTACCTGGTTATAGATGTTTTCATAAGATTAGGAATGGTGGTAAAAGAGGTGGGGGGGTGGCATTGTTAGTTAGAAATAGTGTAACAACTGCTGAAAGAATTTTCGAGGAGGATCTGCCGACTGAGGCACTGTGGGTTGAGGTCAGGAACAGGAAAGGAGCAGTCACCTTGATGGGAGTTTTCTATCGGCCCCCCAATAGCAGCAGGGAGGTGGAAGAGCAGATTGGGAAACAGATTTTGGAAAGGAGCAGAAGTCACAGGGTAGTAATTATGGGGGATTTCAACTTCCCAAATATTGATTGGCAACTCTTTAGATCGAATAGTTTGGATGGGGTAGTGTTTGTGCAGTATGTCCAGGAAGCTTTTCTGACTCAGTATGTAGACTGCCCGACCAGAGGGGAGGCAATATTGGATTTGGTACTAGGTAATGAACCAGGGCAAGTGATAGAGCTGTTGGTGGGCGAGCACTTTGGAGATAGTGATCACAATTCTGTAGCATTCACTGTGGTAATGGAGAGGGATAGGTATGTGCAACAGGGCAAGGTTTACAATTGGGGGAAGGGTAGATATGATGCTGTCAGGCAGGAACTGAGGAGCATAAGTTGGGAGCATATGCTGGCAGGGAAGGGCACGGTCGAAATGTGGAACTTTTTCAAGGAGCAGATAGTAGGGGCCATTGATAAGCATGTCCCTGTCAGACAGGGAAGGGATGGTCATGTGAGGGAACCGTGGTTGACAAGAGAGGTTGAGAGTCTTGTTAGGAAGAAGAAGGATGCGTATATAAGGTTGAGGAAAAAGGGCACAGGCATAGCTCTGGAGGGATACAAGATGGCCAGGAAGGATCTGAAGAAAGGGATTAGGAGAGCTAAGAGAGGGCATGAAAAATGCTTGGCGGGTAGGATAAAAGAAAACCCCAAGGCCTTTTACGCGTATGTCAGAAATATGAAGATGACTAGGGGGACCGTAGGTCCGGTCAAGGACAATAGCGGGAGACTGTGTGTTGAGCCGGAAGAGATAAGTGAGGTTTTGAATGAGTACTTCTCTTCGGTATTTACGAATGAGAAGGGGTGTATTACTGAAGAGGACGTTGTGAAACAGACTGGTAAGCTCGAGGAAGTGCTCGTTAGGAGGGAAGATGTGTTGGGGTTTTTGAATAACTTGAAGATAGACAAGTCTCCCGGGCCTGACGGGGTATATCCAAGGATGTTATGGGAAGCAAGGGATGAAATTGCAGAGCCGCTGGCAATGATCTTTTCATCTTCTCTGTTGACGGGGGTGGTACCAGGTGATTGGAGGGTGGCAAATGTTGTGCCCCTGTTCAAGAAAGGGAATAGGAACAACCCTGGGAATTACAGGCCAGTTAGTCTTACTTCGGTGGTAGGCAAGTTGATGGAAAAGGTGCTGAGGGATAGGATTTCTGAGCATCTGGAAAGACACTGCTTGATTCGGGACAGTCAGCACGGTTTTGTGAGGGGTAGGTCTTGCCTCACAAGCCTGATTGAATTCTTTGAGCAGGTGACCAAGCAAGTGGATGAGGGTAAACCAGTGGATGTGGTGTACATGGATTTTAGTAAGGCATTTGATAAGGTCCCCCATGGTAGACTTATGGAGAAAGTCAGGAGGCATGGGATAGTGGGGAATGTGGCCATTTGGATTAAGAATTGGCTAACTGATAGAAGGCAGAGAGTGGTCTTAGATGGTAAATACTCAGCCTGGAGCCCAGTTACCAGTGGCGTGCCACAGGGATCAGTTCTGGGTCCTCTCCTGTTTGTGATTTTTATTAACGACTTGGATGAGGAAGTCGAAGGGTGGGTCAGTAAATTTGCAGATGATACAAAGGTTGGTGGAGTTGTGGATACCGAGGAGGGCTATTGTCGTCTGCAAAGGGACTTGGATAGGTTGCAGTGCTGGGCTGAAAAGTGGCAGATGGAGTTTAACACTGAAAAGTGTGAGGTCGTCCATTTTGGAAGGACAAACACGAATGCAAAATACTGGGTTAACGGTAGGGTTCTTGGGCATGTGGAGGAGCAGAGAGACCTTGGGGTCTATGTGCATAGATCGTTGAAAGTTGCAACTCAGGTGGATAGGGCTGTGAAGAAGGCATATGGGGTGTTAGCGTTCATTAGCAGAGGGATTGAATTTAAGAGCCGTGAGGTGATGATGCAGCTGTACAGGACCTTGGTAAGGCCTCATTTGGAGTACTGTGTGCAGTTCTGGTCGCCTCATTTTAGGAAGGATGTGGAAGCCTTGGAGAGGGTGCAGAGGAGATTTACCAGGATGTTGCCTGGAATGGAGAATAAGTCTTACGAGGAAAGGCTGAACATTCTAGGCCTCTTCTCATTAGAACGGAGAAGGATGAGGGGTGACATGATAGAGGTTTATAAGATGATCAGGGGAATAGATAGGGTAGACAGTCAGAAACTTTTTCCCCGGGTGGAGCAAAGCGTTACAAGGGGTCATAAATTTAAGGTGAAGGGTGGGAGATATAAGGGGGATGTCAGGGGAAGGTTCTTTACCCAGAGAGTGGTCGGGGCATGGAATGCCTTGCCTGGGGAAGTTGTTGAGTCAGAAACTTTAGGGACTTTCAAACGGCTTTTAGATAGGTATATGGATAAAGGAGAATGATGGGGTATAGATTAAATTGTCCTTGACAGAGGACAAAGGATCGGCACAACATCGTGGGCCGAAGGGCCTGTTCTGTGCTGTATTTTTCTATGTTCTATGTTCTATGTTCTACTAATACTGATTTCCTTCAGTTCCTCTCTCTCACTAAGCCCTGTGTTCCCCAACATTTCTGGTATATTTGTGTCCTCCCTTGTGAAGACAGAACCAAAGTATGCATTTAGTTGGTCAGCCATTTCTTTGTTCCCCATAATAAATTCCCCTGTTTCTGACTGTAAATGACCTACATTTGTCTTCACAAATCTTTTTCTCTTCACATACCTATAGAAACTTTTACAGTCAGTTTTTATGTTCCCTGCAAGCTTGCCCTCGTACTCTATTTTCCCCTTCTTAATCAATCCCTTGGTCCTCCTTTGCTGAATTCTAAACTGCTCCCAATCCTCAGGTCTGTTGTTTTTTCTGGCAAATTTATATGCCTCTTCCTTGGATCTAATGCTATCTCTAATTTCCCTTGTAAGCCATGGTTTGGCTACCTTTCCCGTTTTACTTTTGCGCCAGACAGGGATGAACAATTGTTGCAGTTCATCCATGCGCTCTTTGAATGTTTGCCATTGCCTATCCACCGTCATCCCTTTCATTAATGTTTCCCAATCCATCATAACCAACTCGTACCTCATACCTTTGTAGTTTCCTTTACTAAGATTCAGGACCCTAATCTCAGAATCAACTACGACGCTCTCCATCTTGATGAAGAATTCTATCATATTACGGTCGCTCATCCCCAAGGGGGTTTTGCACCACTAGATTGTCAATTATTCCTCTCATTACACAATACCCAGTCTAGGAGGGCCTATTGTGACTAATTTGATTTGCCCAATCTATATGCAGATTAAACTCACCCATAATTACAGATGTTCCTTAATCGCATGCGTCTCCAATATCCTGTTTAATGCCATTCCCAACATCACCACTACAGTTTGGGGATCTATATACAACCCTCGCTGACGTTTTTTGCACCTTAGTTTTTCTCAGCTCTACCCATACAGATTCCACATCGTCAGAGCTAATAACTTTCCTCACTATTGCGTTAATTTCCTCTTTAACCAGCAATGCAACTCCACCTCCTTCTGCTTTTTGTCTGTCCTTCCCAAATACTGAATACCCCTGGATGTTCATTTCCCATCCCTGGTCACCTTGCAGCCATGTCTCCGTAATCCCGACTATATCATACCCGTTTACATCTATTTGTGCAATTAATTCATCCACTTTATTGCAAATGCTCCACGCGTTAAGGCACAAAGCCTTAAGGCTTGTCTTCTTGACAGTATCAGTCTCTCTCTCTCCCCCTGTGAGTGGGTCGGTGTCAGTCTCTCTCTTTCTCTGTGGATCAATGCCAGTCTTTCTCTCTCTCTCTCTCTCTCTCTCTCTCCCCCTCTTCCTCCTCTCGCCCCCGCCACCACCCTCTGTGAGTGGGACAGTCAGTCTCTCTCTCTATCTTTCCCTTTGTGAGTGGTCAGTGTCAGTCAGGCCCTCTCTCCCCCCGTGTGAGTGGGTCAGTGTCAGTCTCTCTCTCTCTCTCTGAGTGGGTCAGTGTCAGTCAGTCTCTCTCTCCCCCCGTGTGAGTGGGTCAGTGTCAGTCTTTCCCTCTCTCTCTCACTCTGTGTCAGTCTCTCTCTCTCTCTCTCAGTAGGTCAGTGTCAGTTGCTCTCCCTCTGTGAGTGAAACAGTCAATCTCTCTCTCTCTGCGAGTGGGTCAGTGTGAGTCTCTCTCTCTCTCTCACTGTGAGTGGGTCAGTGCGAATCTCTCTCTCTCTCTCTGAGTGGGTCAGTGTCAGTCTCTCTCTCCCTCTCTCTCTCAGTGGTCAGTGTCAGTCTCTCTCTCCCTCTCTCTCTCAGTGGTCAGTGTCAGTCTCTCTCTCCCTCTCTCTCTCAGTGGGTCAGTGTCAGTCTCTCTCTCCCTCTCTCTCTCTCAGTGGGTCAGTGTCAGTCTCTCTCTCTCCCTCTCTCTCTCAGTGGTCAGTGTCAGTCTCTCTCTCTCAGTGGTCAGTGTCAGTCTCTCTCTCCCTCTCTCTCTCTCAGTGGTCAGTGTCAGTCTCTCTCTCTCTCTCTTTGTGAGTGGTCAGTGTCAGTCTCTCTCTCCCTCTCTCTCTCAGTGGTCAGTGTCAGTCTCTCTCTCCCTCTCTCTCTCAGTGGGTCAGTGTCAGTCTCTCTCTCTCTCTCTTTGTGAGTGGTCAGTGTCAGTCTCTCTCTAGATTAGATTAGATTAGAGATACAGCACTGAAACAGGCCCTTCGGCCCACCGAGTCTGTGCCGAACATCAACCACCCATTTATACTAATCCTACACTAATCCCATATTCTCAACAAACATCCCCACCTGTCCCTATATTTCCCGACCACCTACCTATACTGGTGACAATTTATAATGGCCAATTTACCTATCAACCTGCAAGTCTTTTGGCTTGTGGGAGGAAACCGGAGCACCCGGAGAAAACCCACGCAGACACAGGGAGAACTTGCAAACTCCACACAGGCAGTACCCGGAATCGAACCCAGGTCCATGGAGCTGTGAGGCTGCAGTGCTAACCACTGCGCCACTGTGCTCTCCCTCTCTCTCTCAGTGGTCAGTGTCAGTCTCTCTCTCCCTCTCTCTCTCTCAGTGGGTCAGTGTCAGTCTCTCTCTCCCTCTCTCTCTCTCAGTGGGTCAGTGTCAGTCTCTCTCTCTCCCTCTCTCTCTCAGTGGTCAGTGTCAGTCTCTCTCTCCCTCTCTCTCTCAGTGGTCAGTGTCAGTCTCTCTCTCCCTCTCTCTCTCAGTGGTCAGTGTCAGTCTCTCTCTCCCTCTGTGGGTCAGTGTCAGTCTCTCTCTCCCTCTCTCTCTCAGTGGTCAATGTCAGTCTCTCTCTCCCTCTCTCTCTCAGTGGGTCAGTGTCAGTCTCTCTCTCCCCCTCTCTCTCTCTCAGTGGGTCAGTGTCAGTCTCTCTCTCTCAGTGGTCAGTGTCAGTCTCTCTCTCTCTTTGTGAGTGGTTATTGTCAGTCTCTCTCTCCCTCTCTCTCTCAGTGGTCAGTGTCAGTCTCTCTCTCCCTCTCTCTCAGTGGTCAGTGTCAGTCTCTCTCTCCCTCTCTCTCTCAGTGGGTCAGTGTCAGTCTCTCTCTCCCTCTCTCTCTCTGTCAGTGGGTCAGTGTCAGTCACTCCCTCTCTCTCTCAGTGGTCAGTGTCAGTCTCTCTCTCTTTGTGAGTGGTCAGTGTCAGTCTCTCTCTCCCTCTCTCTCAGTGGTCAGTGTCAGTCTCTCTCTCCCTCTCTCTCTCTCAGTGGGTCAGTGTCAGTCTCTCTCTCCCTCTCTCTCTCTGTCAGTGGGTCAGTGTCAGTCACTCCCTCTCTCTCTCAGTGGTCAGTGTCAGTCTCTCTCTCTTTGTGAGTGGTCAGTGTCAGTCTCTCTCTCCCTCTCTCTCAGTGGTCAGTGTCAGTCTCTCTCTCCCTCTCTCCCTCTCAGTGGGTCAATGTCAGTCTCTCTCTCCCTCTCTCTCTCAGTGGGTCAGTGTCAGTCTCTCTCCCTCAGTGGGTCAGTGTCAGTCTCTCTCTCTCCCTCTCTCTCTCAGTGGTCAGTCTCTCTCTCCCTCTCTCTCTCTCAGTGGTCAGTGTCTCTCTCTCTTTGTGAGTGGTTATTGTCAGTCTCTCTCTCCCTCTCTCTCTCAGTGGTCATTGTCAGTCTCTCTCTCCCTCTCTCTCTCTCAGTGGGTCAGTGTCAGTCTCTCTCTCTCTCTCTCTCTCTCAGTGGTCATTGTCAGTCTCTCTCTCTCCCTCTCTCTCTCAGTGGGTCAGTGTCAGTCTCTCTCTCTCTCTCTCTCAGTGGGTCAGTGTCAGTCTCTCTCTCTCAGTGGTCAGTGTCAGTCCCTCACTCTCTCTTTGTGACAGTCTCTCTCTCTCTCTTTGTGACAGTCTCTCTCTCTCTCTCTCTGTGACTGGTCAGTCTCTCTCTCCCTCTCTTTGTGAGTGGGAAGTCTCTCTCTCTGTTTGCGAGTGGGAAGTCTCTCTCTCTCTCTCTGTTTGCGAGTGGGAAGTCTCTCTCTCGGTTTGCGAGTGGGAAGTCTCTCTCTCTCTCGGTTTGCGAGTGGGAAGTCTCTCTCTCTCTCGGTTTGCGAGTGGGAAGTCTCTCTCTCTCGGTTTGCGAGTGGGAAGTCTCTCCCTCTCTCTTTGCGAGTGGGAAGTCTCTCCCTCTCTCTTTGCGAGTGGGAAGTCTCTCCCTCTCTCTTTGCGAGTGGGAAGTCTCTCCCTCTCTCTTTGCGAGTGGGAAGTCTCTCTCTCTCTCTTTGCGAGTGGGAAGTCTCTCCCTCTCTCTTTGCGAGTGGGAAGTCTCTCTCTCTCTCTTTGCGAGTGGGAAGTCTCTCCCTCTCTCTTTGCGAGTGGGAAGTCTCTCCCTCTCTCTTTGCGAGTGGGAAGTCTCTCTCTCTCTCTTTGCGAGTGGGAAGTCTCTCTCTCTCTCTTTGCGAGTGGGAAGTCTCTCCCTCTCTCTTTGCGAGTGGGAAGTCTCTCCCTCTCTCTTTGCGAGTGGGAAGTCTCTCCCTCTCTCTTTGCGAGTGGGAAGTCTCTCCCTCTCTCTTTGCGAGTGGGAAGTCTCTCCCTCTCTCTTTGCGAGTGGGAAGTCTCTCTCTCTCTCTTTGCGAGTGGGAAGTCTCTCTCTCTCTCTTTGTGAGTAGTCAGTCTCTCTCTCTCTCTTTGTGAGTAGTCAGTCTCTCTCTCTCTCTCTCTCTCTCTGTGAGTGGTCAGTCAGTTTCTCTGTGAGTGGTCAGTCAGTCTCTCTCTCGTATGAGTGGTCAGTCTCTCTCACTGTCTCTGCGAGTGGTCAGTCTCTCTCTCCCTCTCTCTCTCTCTTTGTGACTGGTAAGTCACTCTTTCTCTCTGTGACTGGTCCGTCTCTCTCTCTCTCTTTGTGACTGGTAAGTCACTCTCACTCTGTGAGTGGTCAGTCTCTCTCTCTCTCTTTGTGAGTGGTCAGTCTCTCCCTTCCTCTCTCTCCCTTTGTGACTGGTAAGTCTCTCTCTCTCTCTTTTTGAGAGTGGGAAGTCTCTCTCTCTATCTGAGTGGTCAGTCTCTCCCTCTCTCTCTCACAGTGGTCAGTTTCTCTCTCTCTCACAGTGGTCAGTCTCTCTCCCTCTCACAGTGGTCAGTCTCTCTCCCTCTCACAGTGGTCAGTCTCTCTCCCTCTCTCTCTCTCTGTGAGTGGTCAGTCTCTCTCTCTCTCCCTGTGAGTGAGTGGTCAGTCAGTCTCTCTCTCTCTGAGTTGTCTCTCTCTCTGTGAGTGGTCAGACAGTCTCTCTCGCTGAGTGGTTGGTCAGTCAGTCTCTCTCTCTGTGAGTGGTCAGTCAGTCTCTCTCTCTCTCTGTGAGTGGTCAGTCAGTCTCTCTCTCCCTCTGTGAGTGGTCTGTCAGTTTCCCTCTCTCTCTTTGAGTGGTCAGTCTCTCTCTCTCTATGTGAGTGGTCAGTCAGTTTCTCTCTGTGAGTGTGGTCAGTCAGTCTCTCTCTCTCTTTCTGAGTGGTCAGTCAGTTTCTCTCGATGTCAGTGGTCAGTCAGTTTCTCTCCCTCTGTGAGTGGTCTGTCAGTTTCCCTCTCTCTCTTTCTGAGTGGTCAGTCAGTTTATCTCCATGTGTGTGGTCAGTCAGTTTCTCTCTTTGTGAGTGGTCAGTCAGTTTCTCTCGATGTGAGTGGTCAGTCAGTTTCTCTCTGTGAGTGTGGTCAGTCAGTCTCTCTCTCTCTATGTGAGTGGTCAGTCAGTTTCTCTCCATGTGAGTGTGGTAAGTCAGTCTCTCTCTCTCTGTGAGTGGTAAGTCAGTCTCTCTCTCTCTGTGAGTGGTAAGTCCGTCTCTCTCTCTCTGTGAGTGGTAAGTCAGTCTCTCTCTCTCTGTGAGTGGTAAGTCAGTCTCTCTCTCTCTATGAGTGGTAAGTCAGTCTCTCTCTCTCTATGAGTGGTCAGTCAGTCTCTCTCTCTATGTGAGTGGTCAGTCAGTCTCTCTCAGTGGTAAGTCAGTCTCTCTCTCTCTCTGTGAGTGGTCAGTCAGTCTCTCTCTCTCTGTGAGTGGTCAGTCAGTCTCTCTCTCTGTGTGAGTGGTCAGTCAGTCTCTCTCTCTGTGTGAGTGGTCAGTCTCTCTCTCTATGTGAGTGGTCAGTCAGTTTTTCTCATTGTGAGTGTGGTCAGTCAGTCTCTCTCTCTATGTGAGTGGTCAGTCAGTTTCTCTCCCTGTGTGAGTGGTCAGTCAGTTTATCTCCATGTGTGTGGTCAGTCAGTTTCTCTCTTTGTGAGTGGTCAGTCAGTTTCTCTCGATGTGAGTGGTCAGTCAGTTTCTCTCTGTGAGTGTGGTCAGTCAGTCTCTCTCTCTCTATGTGAGTGGTCAGTCAGTTTCTCTCCATGTGAGTGTGGTAAGTCAGTCTCTCTCTCTCTGTGAGTGGTAAGTCAGTCTCTCTCTCTCTGTGAGTGGTAAGTCCGTCTCTCTCTCTCTGTGAGTGGTAAGTCAGTCTCTCTCTCTCTGTGAGTGGTAAGTCAGTCTCTCTCTCTCTATGAGTGGTAAGTCAGTCTCTCTCTCTCTATGAGTGGTCAGTCAGTCTCTCTCTCTATGTGAGTGGTCAGTCAGTTTCTCTCAGTGGTAAGTCAGTCTCTCTCTCTCTCTGTGAGTGGTCAGTCAGTCTCTCTCTCTCTGTGAGTGGTCAGTCAGTCTCTCTCTCTCTGTGAGTGGTCAGTCAGTCTCTCTCTCTGTGTGGTCAGTCAGTCTCTCTCTCTATGTGAGTGGTCAGTCAGTTTCTCTCCCTGTGTGAGTGGTCAGTCAGTTTCTCTCCCTGTGTGAGTGGTCAGTCAGTTTCTCTCTATGTGAGTGGTCAGTCAGTCTCTCTCTATGTGAGTGGTCAGTCAGTCTCTCTCTATGTGAGTGGTCAGTCAGTCTCTCTCTCTGTGTGAGTGGTCAGTCAGTTTCTCTCTCTGTGTGAGTGGTCAGTCTCTCTCTCTCTCTCTTATAAAAGCAAAATACTGCGGATGCTGGAAATCTGAAACAAAAACAAGAAATGCTGGAATCACTCAGCAGGTCTGGCAGCATCTGTGGAAAGAGAAGCAGAGTTAACGTTTCGGGTCAGTGACCCTTCTTCGGAACTGACAAATATTAGAAAAGTCACAGATTATAAGCAAGTGAGGTGGGGGTGGGGCAAGAGATAACAAAGGAGAAGGTGCAGATTGGACCTGGCCACATAGCTGACCAAAAGGTCACGGAGCAAAGGCAAACAATATGTTAATGGTGTGTTGAAAGACAAAGCATTAGTACAGATTAGGTGTGAATACACTGAATATTGAACAGCAGCAAGTGCAAACCTGAAAACAAAACTGAAAAAAACAGTGGGTAAGCAAACTGAACAAACTAAGATGAAATGAAATAAATGCAAAAAAAGATAGTAAAAAATGTAAAAAAGAATGTAAAAAAAAAGGAAGAAAAAATAACTAAAAATGAAAGTAAAATGGGGGGCTGTCATGCTCTGAAATTATTGAACTCAATGTTCAGTCCGGCAGGCTGTAGTGTGCCTAATCGGTAGATGAGATGCTGTTCCTCGAGCTTGCGTTGATGTTCACTGGAACACTGCAGCAATCCCAGGACAGAGATGTGAGCATGAGAGCAGGGGGGAGTGTTGAAATGGCAAGCAACCGGAAGCTCAGGGTCCTGCTTGCGCACCGAGCGGAGATGTTCCGCACAGCGGTCACCCAGTCTGCACTTGGTCTCCCCAATGTAGAGGAGACCACACTGTGAGCAGCGAATACAGTATACTACATTGAAAGAAGTACAAGTAAATCGCTGCTTCACCTGAAAGGAGTGTTTGGGGCCTGGGATAGTGAGGAGAGAGGAGGTAAATGGGCAGGTATTACACCTCCTGCGATTGCAGGGGAAGGTGCCCCGGCACGGGGACGAGGTGGTGGGGGTAATGGAGGAGTGGACCAGGGTGTCGCGGAGGGAACGATCCCTTCGGAATGCTGACAGGGGAAGGGAGGGGAAGATGCGACTGGTAGTGGCATCACGCTGGAGGTGGCGAAAATGGCGGAGGAAGATCCTTTGGATATGGAGGCTGGTGGGATGAAAAGTGAGGACAAGGGGAACCCTGTCACGGTTCTGGGAGGGAGGGGAAGGGGTGAGGGTAGAGGTGCGGGGAATGGGTCGGACACGGTTGAGGGCCCTGTCAACCACAGTGGGGGGAAATCCTCGGTTGAGGAAAAAGGAGGTCATATCAGAAGCACCGTCATGGAAGGTAGCATCATCAGAGCAGATGCGTCGAAGACGGAGAAACTGGGAGAATGGAATGGAGTCCTTACAGGAGGTTGGGTGTGAAGAAGTGTAGTCGAGGTAGCTGTGGGAGTCGGTGGGCTTAGAATGGATATTGGTAGACAACCTATCCCCAGAGATGGAGACAGAGAAGTCGAGGAAGTCTCCCACAGCTACCTCGTGTGAGTGGTCAGTCAGTTTCTCTCTTTGTGAGTGTGGTCAGTCAGTCTCTCAATCTGTGTGAGTGGTCAGTCAGTTTCTCTCTTTGTGAGTGTGGTCAGTCAGTCTCTCTCTCTCTATGTGAGTGGTCAGTCAGTTTCTCTCTATGTGAGTGTGGTCAGTCAGTTTCTCTCTTTGTGAGTGTGGTCAGTCAGTCTCTCTCTCTCTGTGTGAGTGGTCAGTCAGTTTCTCTCTTTGTGAGTGTGGTCAGTCAGTCTCTCTCTCTCTGTGTGAGTGGTCAGTCAGTTTCTCTCTGTCTGAGTGTGTTCAGTCAGTTTCTCTCTCTCTCTATGTGAGTGGTCAGTCAGTCTCTCTCTCTATGTGAGTGTGGTCAGTCTCTCTCTCTGTCTCTCTATGTGAGTGGTCAGTCAGTCTCTCTCTCTGTGTGAGTGTGGTCAGTCAGTTTCTCTCTCTCTCTCTATGTGAGTGGTCAGTCAGTCTCTCTCTCTGTGTGAGTGTGGTCAGTCAGTTTCTCTCTGTGTGAGTGTGGTCAGTCAGTCTCTCTCTCTATGTGAGTGGTCAGTCAGTCTCTCTCTCTCTGTGTGAGTGTGGTCAGTCAGTTTCTCTCTGTGTGAGTGTGGTCAGTCAGTCTCTCTCTCTCTCTCTCTATGTGAGTGGTCAGTCAGTCACTCTCTCTCTGTGTGAGTGTGGTCAGTCAGTTTCTCTCTGTGTGAGTGTGGTCAGTCAGTCTCTCTCTCTCTCTCTCTCTCTCTCTCTCTATGTGAGTGGTCAGTCAGTCTCTCTCTCTGTGTGAGTGTGGTCAGTCACTTTCTCTCTTTGTGAGTGTGGTCAGTCAGTTTCTCTCTCTGTGTGAGTGTGGTCAGTCTCTCTCTCTGTGTGAGTGTGGTCAGTCAGTTTCTCTCTGTGAGAGTGTGGTCAGTCAGTTTCTCTCTGTGTGAGTGTGGTCAGTCAGTTTCTCTCTCTCTCTCTCTCTCTATGTGAGTGGTCAGTCAGTCTCTCTCTGTGCGAGTGTGGTCAGTCAGTTTCTCTCTGTGTGAGTGTGGTCAGTCAGTTTCTCCCTTTGTGAGTGTGGTCAGTCAGTCTCTCTCTATGTGAGTGGTCAGTCAGTCTCTCTCTCTCTCTGTGAGTGTGGTCAGTCAGTTTCTCTCTGTGTGAGTGTGGTCAGTCAGTCTCTCTCTCTCTCTCTCTCTCTATGTGAGTGGTCAGTCAGTCTCTCTCTCTGTGTGAGTGTGGTCAGTCAGTTTCTCTGTGTGTGTGTGGTCAGTCAGTCTCTCTCTCTCACTCTCTCTCTCTCTATGTGAGTGGTCAGTCAGTCTCTCTCTCTGTGTGAGTGTGGTCAGTCAGTCTCTCTCTCTCTCTCTCTCTATGTGAGTGGTCAGTCAGTCTCTCTCTCTGTGTGAGTGTGGTCAGTCAGTTTCTCTCTCAGTGTGAGTGTGGTCAGTCTCTCTCTCTCTCTCTCTATGTGAGTGGTCAGTCAGTCTCTCTCTCTGTGTGAGTGTGGTCAGTCAGTTTCTCTCTGTGTGAGTGTGGTCTGTCAGCTTCTCTCTGTGTGAGTGTGGTCAGTCAGTCTCTCTCTCTCTCTCTCTATGTGAGTGGTCAGTCAGTCTCTCTCTCTCTGTGAGTGGTCAGTCAGTCTCTCTCTCTCTGTGTGAGTGTGGTCAGTCAGTTTCTCTCTGTGTGACTGTGGTCAGTCAGTATCTCTCTCTCTCTCTCTCTATGTGAGTGGTCAGTCAGTCTCTCTCTCTATGTGAGTGGTCAGTCAGTCTCTCTCTCTCTGTGTGAGTGTGGTCAGTCAGTCTCTCTCTCTATGTGAGTGGTCAGTCAGTCTCTCTCTCTCTCTGTGAGTGTGGTCAGTTTCTCTCTGTGTGAGTGTGGTCAGTCAGTCTCTCTCTCTCTATGTGAGTGGTCAGTCAGTCTCTCTGTGTGAGTGTGGTCAGTCAGTTTCTCTCTTTGTGAGTGTGGTCAGTCAGTCTCTCTCTCTCTCTCTCTCTATGTGAGTGGTCAGTCAGTCTCTCTCTGTGAGAGTGTGGTCAGTCAGTTTCTCTCTGTGTGAGTGTGGTCAGTCAGTCTCTCTCTCTCTCTCTGCGTGAGTGGTCAGTCAGTCTCTCTCTCTGTGTGAGTGTGGTCAGTCAGTTTCTCTCTGTGTGAGTGTGGTCAGTCAGTTTCTCTCTGTGTGAGTGTGGTCAGTCAGTCTCTCTCTCTCTCTCTATGTGAGTGGTCAGTCAGTCTCTCTCTCTCGATGTGAGTGTGGTCAGTCAGTTTCTCTCTCTGTGAGTGTGGTCAGTCAGTTTCTCTCTCTGTGTGAGTGGTCAGTCAGTCAGTTTCTCTCTGTGTGAGTGTGGTCAGTCAGTCTCTCTCTCTGTGTGAGTGTGGTCAGTCAGTTTCTCTCTCTCTCTCTCTCTCTCTCTCTATGTGAGTGGTCAGTCAGTCTCTCTCTCTCTGTGAGTGGTCAGTAAGTCCCTCTCTCTCTCTCTCTCTCTCTATGTGAGTGGTCAGTCAGTCTCTCTCTCTTTGTGAGTGTGGTCAGTCAGTCTCTCTCTCTATGTGAGTGGTCAGTCAGTCTCTCTCTCTGTGTGTGTGTGTGTGGTCAGTCAGATTCTCTCTGTGTGAGTGTGGTCAGTCAATCTCTCTCTCTCTCTCTCTCTCTCTCTATGTGAGTGGTCAGTCAGTCTCTCTCACTCTGTGAGTGGTCAGTCAGTCTCTCTCTCTCTGTGTGAGTGTGGTCAGTCAGTCTCTCTCTCTCTCTCTATGTGAGTGGTCAGTCAGTCTCTCTCTCTGTGTGAGTGTGGTCAGTCAGTCCCTCTCTCTGTGTGAGTGTGGTCAGTCAGTTTCTCTCTGTGTGAGTGTGGTCAGTCAGTCTCTCTCTCTCTATGTGAGTGGTCAGTCAGTCTCTCTCTCTCCCTCTCTTTGTGCGTGTGGTCAGTCAGTCTCTCTCTCTTTGTGAGTGTGGTCAGTCAGTCTCTCTCTCTGTGTGAGTGTGGTCAGTCAGTTTCTCTCTTTGTGAGTGTGGTCAGACAGTCTCTCTCTCTCTCTGTCTTTGTGAGTGCAGTCAGTCAGTTACTCTCTGTGTGACTGCGGTCAGTCAGTCTCTCTCTCTCTCTCTTTGTGAGTGGTCAGTCAGTCTCTCTCTCTGTGTGTGTGGTCAGTCAGTTTCTCTCTGTGTGACTGTGGTCAGTCAGTCTCTCTCTCTCTCTTTGTGAGTGTGGTCAGTCAGTTTCTCTCTCTCTCTGTGTGACTGTGGTCAGTCAGTCTCTCTCTCTCTCTGTGTGACTGTGGTCAGTCAGTCTCTCTCTCTATCTCTATCTATGTGAGTGGTCAGTCAGTCTCTCTCTCTGTGTGAGTGTGGTCAGTCAGTCTCTCTCTCTGTGTGAGTGTGGTCAGTCAGTTTCTCTCTCTGTGTGAGTGTGGTCAGTCAGTTTCTCTCTGTGACTGCGGTCAGTCAGTCTCTCTCTCTCTCTCTTTGTGAGTGGTCAGTCAGTCTCTCTCTCTCTGTGTGAGTGTGGTTGGTCAGTTTCTCTCTGTGTGACTGTGGTCAGTCAGTCTCTCTCTCTCTCTCTCTCTATGTGAGTGGTCAGTCAGTCTCTCTCTTTATGTGAGTGGTCAGTCAGTCTCTCTCGCTCTGTGTGAGTGTGGTCAGTTTCTCTCTGTGTGAGTGTGGTCAGTCAGTCTCTCTCTCTCTATGTGAGTGGTCAGTCAGTCTCTCTGTGTGAGTGTGGTCAGTCAGTTTCTCTCTTTGTGAGTGTGGTCAGTCAGTCTCTCTCTCTCTCTCTCTCTCTATGTGAGTGGTCAGTCAGTCTCTCTCTGTGTGAGTGTGGTCAGTCAGTTTCTCTCTGTGAGTGTGGTCAGTCAGTCTCTCTCTCTGTGTGAGTGTGGTCAGTCAGTTTCTCTCTGTGTGAGTGTGGTCAGTCAGTCTCTCTCTCTCTCTCTATGTGAGTGGTCAGTCAGTCTCTCTCTCTCCCTCTCTTTGTGCGTGTGGTCAGTCAGTCTCTCTCTCTTTGTGAGTGTGGTCAGTCAGTCTCTCTCTCTGTGTGAGTGGTCAGTCAGTTTCTCTCTCTGTGTGAGTGGTCAGTCAGTCTCTCTCTCTCTGTGTGAGTGTGGTTGGTCAGTTTCTCTCTGTGTGACTGTGGTCAGTCAGTCTCTCTCTCTCTCTCTCTCTATGTGAGTGGTCAGTCAGTCTCTCTCTTTATGTGAGTGGTCAGTCAGTCTCTCTCGCTCTGTGTGAGTGTGGTCAGTTTCTCTCTGTGTGAGTGTGGTCAGTCAGTCTCTCTCTCTCTATGTGAGTGGTCAGTCAGTCTCTCTGTGTGAGTGTGGTCAGTCAGTTTCTCTCTTTGTGAGTGTGGTCAGTCAGTCTCTCTCTCTCTCTCTCTCTCTATGTGAGTGGTCAGTCAGTCTCTCTCTGTGTGAGTGTGGTCAGTCAGTTTCTCTCTGTGAGTGTGGTCAGTCAGTCTCTCTCTCTGTGTGAGTGTGGTCAGTCAGTTTCTCTCTGTGTGAGTGTGGTCAGTCAGTTTCTCTGTGTGAGTGTGGTCAGTCAGTCTCTCTCTCTCTCTCTATGTGAGTGGTCAGTCAGTCTCTCTCTCTCCCTCTCTTTGTGCGTGTGGTCAGTCAGTCTCTCTCTCTTTGTGAGTGTGGTCAGTCAGTCTCTCTCTCTGTGTGAGTGGTCAGTCAGTTTCTCTCTCTGTGTGAGTGGTCAGTCAGTCAGTTTCTCTCTGTGTGAGTGTGGTCAGTCAGTCTCTCTCTCTGTGTGAGTGTGGTCAGTCAGTTTCTCTCTCTCTCTCTCTCTCTATGTGAGTGGTCAGTCAGTCTCTCTCTCTATGTGAGTGGTCAGTCAGTCAGTTTCTCTCTGTGTGAGTGTGGTCAGTCAGTCTCTCTCTGTGTGAGTGTGGTCAGTCAGTCTCTCTCTCTCTATGTGAGTGGTCAGTCAGTCTCTCTCTCTCCCTCTCTTTGTGCGTGTGGTCAGTCAGTCTCTCTCTCTTTGTGAGTGTGGTCAGTCAGTCTCTCTCTCTGTGTGAGTGTGGTCAGTCAGTTTCTCTCTTTGTGAGTGTGGTCAGACAGTCTCTCTCTCTCTCTGTCTTTGTGAGTGCAGTCAGTCAGTTACTCTCTGTGTGACTGCGGTCAGTCAGTCTCTCTCTCTCTCTCTTTGTGAGTGGTCAGTCAGTCTCTCTCTCTGTGTGTGTGGTCAGTCAGTTTCTCTCTGTGTGACTGTGGTCAGTCAGTCTCTCTCTCTCTCTTTGTGAGTGTGGTCAGTCAGTTTCTCTCTCTCTCTGTGTGACTGTGGTCAGTCAGTCTCTCTCTCTCTCTGTGTGACTGTGGTCAGTCAGTCTCTCTCTCTATCTCTATCTATGTGAGTGGTCAGTCAGTCTCTCTCTCTGTGTGAGTGTGGTCAGTCAGTCTCTCTCTCTGTGTGAGTGTGGTCAGTCAGTTTCTCTCTCTGTGTGAGTGTGGTCAGTCAGTTTCTCTCTGTGACTGCGGTCAGTCAGTCTCTCTCTCTCTCTCTTTGTGAGTGGTCAGTCAGTCTCTCTCTCTCTGTGTGAGTGTGGTTGGTCAGTTTCTCTCTGTGTGACTGTGGTCAGTCAGTCTCTCTCTCTCTCTCTCTCTATGTGAGTGGTCAGTCAGTCTCTCTCTTTATGTGAGTGGTCAGTCAGTCTCTCTCGCTCTGTGTGAGTGTGGTCAGTTTCTCTCTGTGTGAGTGTGGTCAGTCAGTCTCTCTCTCTCTATGTGAGTGGTCAGTCAGTCTCTCTGTGTGAGTGTGGTCAGTCAGTTTCTCTCTTTGTGAGTGTGGTCAGTCAGTCTCTCTCTCTCTCTCTCTCTCTATGTGAGTGGTCAGTCAGTCTCTCTCTGTGTGAGTGTGGTCAGTCAGTTTCTCTCTGTGAGTGTGGTCAGTCAGTCTCTCTCTCTGTGTGAGTGTGGTCAGTCAGTTTCTCTCTGTGTGAGTGTGGTCAGTCAGTCTCTCTCTCTCTCTCTATGTGAGTGGTCAGTCAGTCTCTCTCTCTCCCTCTCTTTGTGCGTGTGGTCAGTCAGTCTCTCTCTCTTTGTGAGTGTGGTCAGTCAGTCTCTCTCTCTGTGTGAGTGGTCAGTCAGTTTCTCTCTCTGTGTGAGTGGTCAGTCAGTCTCTCTCTCTCTGTGTGAGTGTGGTTGGTCAGTTTCTCTCTGTGTGACTGTGGTCAGTCAGTCTCTCTCTCTCTCTCTCTCTATGTGAGTGGTCAGTCAGTCTCTCTCTTTATGTGAGTGGTCAGTCAGTCTCTCTCGCTCTGTGTGAGTGTGGTCAGTTTCTCTCTGTGTGAGTGTGGTCAGTCAGTCTCTCTCTCTCTATGTGAGTGGTCAGTCAGTCTCTCTGTGTGAGTGTGGTCAGTCAGTTTCTCTCTTTGTGAGTGTGGTCAGTCAGTCTCTCTCTCTCTCTCTCTCTCTATGTGAGTGGTCAGTCAGTCTCTCTCTGTGTGAGTGTGGTCAGTCAGTTTCTCTCTGTGAGTGTGGTCAGTCAGTCTCTCTCTCTGTGTGAGTGTGGTCAGTCAGTTTCTCTCTGTGTGAGTGTGGTCAGTCAGTTTCTCTGTGTGAGTGTGGTCAGTCAGTCTCTCTCTCTCTCTCTATGTGAGTGGTCAGTCAGTCTCTCTCTCTCCCTCTCTTTGTGCGTGTGGTCAGTCAGTCTCTCTCTCTTTGTGAGTGTGGTCAGTCAGTCTCTCTCTCTGTGTGAGTGGTCAGTCAGTTTCTCTCTCTGTGTGAGTGGTCAGTCAGTCAGTTTCTCTCTGTGTGAGTGTGGTCAGTCAGTCTCTCTCTCTGTGTGAGTGTGGTCAGTCAGTTTCTCTCTCTCTCTCTATGTGAGTGGTCAGTCAGTCTCTCTCTCTATGTGAGTGGTCAGTCAGTCAGTTTCTCTCTGTGTGAGTGTGGTCAGTCAGTCTCTCTCTCTGTGTGAGTGTGGTCAGTCAGTTTCTCTCTCTCTCTCTCTCTCTGAGTGTGGTCAGTCAGTTTCTCTCTTTGTGAGTGTGGTCAGTCAGTCTCTCTCTCTCTGTGAGTGGTCAGTAAGTCCCTCTCTCTCTCTCTCTCTCTATGTGAGTGGTCAGTCAGTCTCTCTCTCTTTGTGAGTGTGGTCAGTCAGTCTCTCTCTCTCTGTGTGTGTGTGGTCAGTCAGTCTCTCTCTCTCTCTCTCTGTGTGAGTGGTCAGTCAGTTTCTCTCTGTGTGTGTGTGGTCAGTCAGATTCTCTCTGTGTGTATGTGGTCAGTCAATCTCTCTCTCTCTCTCTCTCTCTCTCTCCATGTGAGTGGTCAGTCAGTCTCTCTCACTCTGAGTGGTCAGTCAGTCTCTCTCTCTCTGTGTGAGTGTGGTCAGTCAGTCTCTCTCTCTCTCTCTATGTGAGTGGTCAGTCAGTCTCTCTCTCTCTCTGTGAGTGTGGTCAGTCTCTCTCTCTCTCTCTCTCTCTCTATGTGAGTGGTCAGTCAGTCCCTCTCTCTGTGTGAGTGTGGTCAGTCAGTCCCTCTCTCTGTGTGAGTGTGGTCAGTCAGTTTCTCTCTGTGTGAGTGTGGTCAGTCAGTCTCTCTCTCTCTATGTGAGTGGTCAGTCAGTCTCTCTCTCTCCCTCTCTTTGTGCGTGTGGTCAGTCAGTCTCTCTCTCTTTGTGAGTGTGGTCAGTCAGTCTCTCTCTCTGTGCGAGTGTGGTCAGTCAGTTTCTCTCTTTGTGAGTGTGGTCAGACAGTCTCTCTCTCTCTCTGTCTTTGTGAGTGCAGTCAGTCAGTTTCTCTCTGTGTGACTGCGGTCAGTCAGTCTCTCTCTCTCTCTCTTTGTGAGTGGTCAGTCAGTCTCTCTCTCTGTGAGTGTGGTCAGTCAGTTTCTCTCTGTGTGACTGTGGTCAGTCAGTCTCTCTCTCTCCCTTTGTGAGTGTGGTCAGTCAGTCTCTCTCTCTGTGAGTGTGGTCAGTCAGTTTCTCTCTCTCTCTCTCTGTGTGACTGTGGTCAGTCAGTCTCTCTCTCTCTCTGTGTGACTGTGGTCAGTCAGTCTCTCTCTCTATCTCTATCTATGTGAGTGGTCAGTCAGTCTCTCTCTCTATGTGAGTGGTCAGTCAGTCTCTCTCTCTCTGTGTGAGTGTGGTCAGTCAGTTTCTCTCTGTGTGAGTGTGGTCAGTCAGTCTCTCTCTCTCTCTCTCTCTCTCTCTCTATGTGAGTGGTCAGTCAGTCTCTCTCTCTCTGTGTGAGTGTGGTCAGTCAGTTTCTCTCTGTGTGAGTGTGGTCAGTCAGTCTCTCTCTCTCTCTCTCTCTCTCTCTCTCTCTGTGTGAGTGTGGTCAGTCAGTTTCTCTCTGTGTGAGTGTGGTCAGTCAGTTTCTCTCTGTGTGAGTGTGGTCAGTCAGTCTCTCTCTCTCTCTCTATGTGAGTGGTCAATCAGTCTCTCTCTCTCTCTGTGAGTGTAGTCAGTCAGTTTCTCTCTGAGTGTGGTCAGTCAGTCTCTCTCTCTCTCTCTCTCTCTCTCTCTCTCTATGTGAGTGGTCAGTCAGTCTCTCTCTCTGTGTGAGTGTGGTCAGTCAGTTTCTCTGTGTGTGTGTGGTCAGTCAGTCTCTCTCTCTCACTCTCTCTCTCTCTATGTGAGTGGTCAGTCAGTCTCTCTCTCTGTGTGAGTGTGGTCAGTCAGTCTCTCTCTCTCTCTCTCTCTCTCTATGTGAGTGGTCAGTCAGTCTCTCTCTCTGTGTGAGTGTGGTCAGTCAGTTTCTCTCTCTGTGTGAGTGTGGTCAGTCTCTCTCTCTCTCTCTCTATGTGAGTGGTCAGTCAGTCTCTCTCTCTGTGTGAGTGTGGTCAGTCAGTTTCTCTCTGTGTGAGTGTGGTCAGTCAGTCTCTCTCTCTCTCTCTCTCTCTCTATGTGAGTGGTCAGTCAGTCTCTCTCTCTCTGTGAGTGGTCAGTCAGTCTCTCTCTCTCTGTGTGAGTGTGGTCAGTCAGTTTCTCTCTGTGTGACTGTGGTCAGTCAGTCAGTCTCTCTCTCTCTCTCTCTCTCTCTCTCTCTCTCTCTATGTGAGTGGTCAGTCAGTCTCTCTCTCTATGTGAGTGGTCAGTCAGTCTCTCTCTGTGTGAGTGTGGTCAGTCAGTCTCTCTCTGTCTCTCTCTCTATGTGAGTGTGGTCAGTCAGTCTCTCTCTCTATGTGAGTGGTCAGTCAGTCTCTCTCTCTCTGTGTGAGTGTGGTCAGTTTCTCTCTGTGTGAGTGTGGTCAGTCAGTCTCTCTCTCTCTATGTGAGTGGTCAGTCAGTCTCTCTGTGTGAGTGTGGTCAGTCAGTTTCTCTCTTTGTGAGTGTGGTCAGTCAGTCTCTCTCTCTCTCTCTCTCTATGTGAGTGGTCAGTCAGTCTCTCTCTGTGTGAGTGTGGTCAGTCAGTTTCTCTCTGTGTGAGTGTGGTCAGTCAGTCTCTCTCTCTCTGCGTGAGTGGTCAGTCAGTCTCTCTCTCTGTGTGAGTGTGGTCAGTCAGTTTCTCTCTGTGTGAGTGTGGTCAGTCAGTTTCTCTCTGTGTGAGTGTGGTCAGTCAGTCTCTCTCTCTCTCTCTATGTGAGTGGTCAGTCAGTCTCTCTCTCTCTATGTGAGTGTGGTCAGTCAGTTTCTCTCTCTCTGTGTGAGTGGTCAGTCAGTCAGTTTCTCTCTGTGTGAGTGTGGTCAGTCAGTCTCTCTCTCTGTGTGAGTGTGGTCAGTCAGTTTCTCTCTCTCTCTCTCTCTCTCTATGTGAGTGGTCAGTCAGTCTCTCTCTCTATGTGAGTGGTCAGTCAGTCAGTTTCTCTCTGTGTGAGTGTGGTCAGTCAGTCTCTCTCTCTGTGTGAGTGTGGTCAGTCAGTTTCTCTCTCTCTCTCTCTCTCTGAGTGTGGTCAGTCAGTTTCTCTCTTTGTGAGTGTGGTCAGTCAGTCTCTCTCTCTCTGTGAGTGGTCAGTAAGTCCCTCTCTCTCTCTCTCTCTCTCTCTCTATGTGAGTGGTCAGTCAGTCTCTCTCTCTCTGTGAGTGGTCAGTCAGTCTCTCTCTCTCTGTGTGAGTGTGGTCAGTCAGTTTCTCTCTGTGTGACTGTGGTCAGTCAGTCAGTCTCTCTCTCTCTCTCTCTCTCTCTCTCTCTCTCTCTCTATGTGAGTGGTCAGTCAGTCTCTCTCTCTATGTGAGTGGTCAGTCAGTCTCTCTCTCTCTGTGTGAGTGTGGTCAGTCAGTTTCTCTCTGTGTGAGTGTGGTCAGTCAGTCTCTCTCTGTCTCTCTCTCTATGTGAGTGGTCAGTCAGTCTCTCTCTCTATGTGAGTGGTCAGTCAGTCTCTCTCTCTCTGTGTGAGTGTGGTCAGTTTCTCTCTGTGTGAGTGTGGTCAGTCAGTCTCTCTCTCTCTATGTGAGTGGTCAGTCAGTCTCTCTGTGTGAGTGTGGTCAGTCAGTTTCTCTCTTTGTGAGTGTGGTCAGTCAGTCTCTCTCTCTCTCTCTCTCTATGTGAGTGGTCAGTCAGTCTCTCTCTGTGTGAGTGTGGTCAGTCAGTTTCTCTCTGTGTGAGTGTGGTCAGTCAGTCTCTCTCTCTCTCTCTGCGTGAGTGGTCAGTCAGTCTCTCTCTCTGTGTGAGTGTGGTCAGTCAGTTTCTCTCTGTGTGAGTGTGGTCAGTCAGTCTCTCTCTCTCTCTCTATGTGAGTGGTCAGTCAGTCTCTCTCTCTCTATGTGAGTGTGGTCAGTCAGTTTCTCTCTCTGTGAGTGTGGTCAGTCAGTTTCTCTCTCTGTGTGAGTGGTCAGTCAGTCAGTTTCTCTCTGTGTGAGTGTGGTCAGTCAGTCTCTCTCTCTGTGTGAGTGTGGTCAGTCAGTTTCTCTCTCTCTCTCTCTCTCTATGTGAGTGGTCAGTCAGTCTCTCTCTCTATGTGAGTGGTCAGTCAGTCAGTTTCTCTCTGTGTGAGTGTGGTCAGTCAGTCTCTCTCTCTGTGTGAGTGTGGTCAGTCAGTTTCTCTCTCTCTCTCTCTCTCTCTCTGAGTGTGGTCAGTCAGTTTCTCTCTTAGTGAGTGTGGTCAGTCAGTCTCTCTCTCTCTGTGAGTGGTCAGTGTCCCCCTCTCTCTCTCTCTCTCTCTATGTGAGTGGTCAGTCAGTCTCTCTCTCTTTGTGAGTGTGGTCAGTCAGTCTCTCTCTCTATGTGAGTGGTCAGTCAGTCTCTCTCTCTCTCTCTGTGTGTGTGGTCAGTCAGTCTCTCTCTCTCTGTGTGAGTGGTCAGTCAGTTTCTCTCTGTGTGTGTGTGGTCAGTCAGATTCTCTCTGTGTGAGTGTGGTCAGTCAATCTCTCTCTCTCTCTCTCTCTCTCTCTCTCTCTCTCTCTCTCTATGTGAGTGGTCAGTCAGTCTCTCTCACTCTGTGAGTGGTCAGTCAGTCTCTCTCTCTCTGTGTGAGTGTGGTCAGTCAGTCTCTCTCTATGTGAGTGGTCAGTCAGTCTCTCTCTCTGTGTGAGTGTGGTCAGTCTCTCTCTCTCTCTCTCTCTCTCTCTATGTGAGTGGTCAGTCAGTCCCTCTCTCTGTGTGAGTGTGGTCAGTCAGTCCCTCTCTCTGTGTGAGTGTGGTCAGTCAGTCTCTCTCTCTCTATGTGAGTGGTCAGTCAGTCTCTCTCTCTGTGTGAGTGTGGTCAGTCTCTCTCTCTCTCTCTCTCTCTCTCTATGTGAGTGGTCAGTCAGTCCCTCTCTCTGTGTGAGTGTGGTCAGTCAGTTTCTCTCTTTGTGAGTGTGGTCAGACAGTCTCTCTCTCTCTCTGTCTTTGTGAGTGCAGTCAGTCAGTTTCTCTCTGTGTGACTGCGGTCAGTCAGTCTCTCTCTCTCTCTCTTTGTGAGTGGTCAGTCAGTCTCTCTCTCTCTGTGTGTGGTCAGTCAGTTTCTCTCTGTGTGACTGTTGTCAGTCAGTCTCTCTCTCTCTCTTTGTGAGTGTGGTCAGTCAGTCTCTCTCTCTGTGAGTGTGGTCAGTCAGTTTCTCTCTCTCTCTCTCTGTGTGACTGTGGTCAGTCAGTCTCTCTCTCTATCTCTATCTATGTGAGTGGTCAGTCAGTCTCTCTCTCTGTGTGAGTGTGGTCAGTCAGTTTCTCTCTGTGTGAGTGTGGTCAGTCAGTCTCTCTCTCTATGTGAGTGGTCAGTCAGTCTCTCTCTCTCTGTGTGAGTGTGGTCAGTCAGTTTCTCTCTGTGTGAGTGTGGTCAGTCAGTCTCTCTCTCTCTCTATGTGAGTGGTCAGTCAGTCTCTCTCTCTCTGTGTGAGTGTGGTCAGTCAGTTTCTCTCTGTGTGAGTGTGGTCAGTCAGTCTCTCTCTCTCTCTCTCTCTCTCTCTCTGTGAGTGTGGTCAGTCACTTTCTCTCTTTGTGAGTGTGGTCAGTCAGTTTCTCTCTCTGTGTGAGTGTGGTCAGTCTCTCTCTCTGTGTGAGTGTGGTCAGTCAGTTTCTCTCTGTGAGAGTGTGGTCAGTCAGTTTCTCTCTCTCTCTCTCTCTATGTGAGTGGTCAGTCAGTCTCTCTCTGTGCGAGTGTGGTCAGTCAGTTTCTCTCTGTGTGAGTGTGGTCTGTCAGTTTCTCCCTTTGTGAGTGTGGTCAGTCAGTCTCTCTCTCTGTGTGAGTGTGGTCAGTCAGTTTCTCTCTGTGTGAGTGTGGTCAGTCAGTCTCTCTCTCTCTATGTGAGTGGTCAATCAGTCTCTCTCTCTCTCTGTGAGTGTGGTCAGTCAGTTTCTCTCTGTGAGTGTGGTCAGTCAGTCTCTCTCTCTCTCTCTCTCTCTATGTGAGTGGTCAGTCAGTCTCTCTCTCTGTGTGAGTGTGGTCAGTCAGTTTCTCTGTGTGTGTGTGGTCAGTCAGTCTCTCTCTCTCACTCTCTCTCTCTCTATGTGAGTGGTCAGTCAGTCTCTCTCTCTGTGTGAGTGTGGTCAGTCAGTTTCTCTCTCTGTGTGAGTGTGGTCAGTCTCTCTCTCTCTCTCTATATGTGAGTGGTCAGTCAGTCTCTCTCTCTGTGTGAGTGTGGTCAGTCAGTCTCTCTCTCTCTCTCTCTCTCTCTCTATGTGAGTGGTCAGTCAGTCTCTCTCTCTCTGTGAGTGGACAGTCAGTCTCTCTCTCTCTGTGTGAGTGTGGTCAGTCAGTTTCCCTCTGTGTGAGTGTGGTCAGTCAGTCTCTCTCTGTCTCTCTCTCTATGTGAGTGGTCAGTCAGTCTCTCTCTCTATGTGAGTTGTCAGTCAGTCTCTCTCTCTCTGTGTGAGTGTGGTCAGTTTCTCTCTGTGCGAGTGTGGTCAGTCAGTCTCTCTCTCTCTATGTGAGTGGTCAGTCAGTCTCTCTGTGTGAGTGTGGTCAGTCAGTTTCTCTCTTTGTGAGTGTGGTCAGTCAGTCTCTCTCTCTCTCTCTCTCTATGTGAGTGGTCAGTCAGTCTCTCTCTGTGTGAGTGTGGTCAGTCAGTTTCTCTCTGTGTGAGTGTGGTCAGTCAGTCTCTCTCTCTCTGCGTGAGTGGTCAGTCAGTCTCTCTCTCTGTGTGAGTGTGGTCAGTCAGTTTCTCTCTGTGTGAGTGTGGTCAGTCAGTTTCTCTCTGTGTGAGTGTGGTCAGTCAGTCTCTCTCTCTCTCTCTATGTGAGTGGTCAGTCAGTCTCTCTCTCTCTATGTGAGTGTGGTCAGTCAGTTTCTCTCTCTGTGAGTGTGGTCAGTCAGTTTCTCTCTCTGTGTGAGTGGTCAGTCAGTCAGTTTCTCTCTGTGTGAGTGTGGTCAGTCAGTCTCTCTCTCTCTGTGAGTGTGGTCAGTCAGTTTCTCTCTCTCTCTCTCTCTCTATGTGAGTGGTCAGTCAGTCTCTCTCTCTATGTGAGTGGTCAGTCAGTCAGTTTCTCTCTGTGTGAGTGTGGTCAGTCAGTCTCTCTCTCTGTGTGAGTGTGGTCAGTCAGTTTCTCTCTCTCTCTCTCTCTCTGAGTGTGGTCAGTCAGTTTCTCTCTTTGTGAGTGTGGTCAGTCAGTCTCTCTCTCTCTGTGAGTGGTCAGTAAGTCCCTCTCTCTCTCTCTATGTGAGTGGTCAGTCAGTCTCTCTCTCTTTGTGAGTGTGGTCAGTCAGTCTCTCTCTCTATGTGAGTGGTCAGTCAGTCTCTCTCTCTCTGTGTGTGTGTGTGGTCAGTCAGTCTCTCTCTCTCTCTCTGTGTGAGTAGTCAGTCAGTTTCTCTCTGTGTGTGTGTGGTCAGTCAGATTCTCTCTGTGTGAGTGTGGTCAGTCAATCTCTCTCTCTCTCTCTCTCTCTCTATGTGAGTGGTCAGTCAGTCTCTCTCACTCTGTGAGTGGTCAGTCAGTCTCTCTCTCTCTGTGTGAGTGTGGTCAGTCAGTCTCTCTCTCTGTGTGAGTGTGGTCAGTCTCTCTCTCTCTCTCTCTATGTGAGTGGTCAGTCAGTCCCTCTCTCTGTGTGAGTGTGGTCAGTCAGTCCCTCTCTCTGTGTGAGTGTGGTCAGTCAGTTTCTCTCTGTGTGAGTGTGGTCAGTCAGTCTCTCTCTCTCTATGTGAGTGGTCAGTCAGTCTCTCTCTCTCCCTCTCTTTGTGCGTGTGGTCAGTCAGTCTCTCTCTCTTCGTGAGTGTGGTCAGTCAGTCTCTCTCTCTGTGTGAGTGTGGTCAGTCAGTTTCTCTCTTTGTGAGTGTGGTCAGACAGTCTCTCTCTCTCTCTGTCTTTGTGAGTGCAGTCAGTCAGTTTCTCTCTCTGTGTGAGTGTGGTCAGTCAGTTTCTCTCTTTGTGAGTTGGTCAGTCAGTCTCTCTCTCTCTCTCTTTGTGAGTGGTCAGTCAGTCTCTCTCTCTGTGTGTGTGGTCAGTCAGTTTCTCTCTGTGTGACTGTGGTCAGTCAGTCTCTCTCTCTCTCTTTGTGTGACTGTGGTCAGTCAGTCTCTCTCTCTCTCTGTGTGACTGTGGTCAGTCAGTCACTCTCTCTATCTCTATCTCTGTGAGTGGTCAGTCAGTCTCTCTCTCTGTGTGAGTGTGGTCAGTCAGTCTCTCTCTCTGTGTGAGTGTGGTCAGTCAGTTTCTCTCTCTGTGTGAGTGTGGTCAGTCAGTTTCTCTCTGTGACTGCGGTCAGTCAGTCTCTCTCTCTCTCTCTTTGTGAGTGGTCAGTCAGTCTCTCTCTCTCTGTGTGAGTGTGGTTGGTCAGTTTCTCTCTGTGTGACTGTGGTCAGTCAGTCTCTCTCTCTCTCTCTCTCTATGTGAGTGGTCAGTCAGTCTCTCTCTCTATGTGAGTGGTCAGTCAGTCTCTCTCTCTGTGTGAGTGTGGTCAGTCAGTCTCTCTCTCTGTGAGTGTGGTCAGTCAGTTTCTCTCTCTGTGTGAGTGTGGTCAGTCAGTTTCTCTCTGTGACTGCGGTCAGTCAGTCTCTCTCTCTCTCTCTTTGTGAGTGGTCAGTCAGTCTCTCTCTCTCTGTGTGAGTGTGGTTGGTCAGTTTCTCTCTGTGTGACTGTGGTCAGTCAGTCTCTCTCTCTCTCTCTCTTTGTGAGTGTGGTCAGTCAGTCTCTCTCTCTGTGTGAGTGTGGTCAGTCAGTTTCTCTCTCTCTCTCTCTCTCTCTCTCTCTCTGTGTGACTGTGGTCAGTCAGTCTCTCTCTCTCTCTCTGTGTGACTGTGGTCAGTCAGTCTCTCTCTCTATCTCTATCTATGTGAGTGGTCAGTCAGTCTATCTCTCTGTGTGAGAGTGTGGTCAGTCAGTCTCTCTCTCTCTCGCTATGTGAGTGGTCAGTCAGTCTCTCTCTCTGTGTGAGTGTGGTCAGTCAGTTTCTCTCTCTCTCTCTCTCTATGTGAGTGGTCAGTCAGTCTCTCTCTGTGCGAGTGTGGTCAGTCAGTTTCTCTCTGTGTGAGTGTGGTCAGTCAGTTTCTCCCTTTGTGAGTGTGGTCAGTCAGTCTCTCTCTCTGTGTGAGTGTGGTCAGTCAGTTTCTCTCTGTGTGAGTGTGGTCAGTCAGTTTCTCTCTGTGTGAGTGTGGTCAGTCAGTCTCTCTCTCTCTATGTGAGTGGTCAGTCAGTCTCTCTCTCTCTCTGTGAGTGTGGTCAGTCAGTTTCTCTCTCTCTCTCTCTCTATGTGAGTGGTCAGTCAGTCTCTCTCTGTGTGAGTGTGGTCAGTCAGTTTCTCTGTGTGTGTGGTCAGTCAGTCTCTCTCTCTCTCTATGTGAGTGGTCAGTCAGTCTCTCTCTCTGTGTGAGTGTGGTCAGTCAGTTTCTCTGTGTGTGTGGTCAGTCAGTCTCTCTCTCTCACTCTCTCTCTCTCTATGTGAGTGGTCAGTCAGTCTCTCTCTCTGTGTGAGTGTGGTCAGTCAGTCAGTCTCTCTCTCTCTCTCTCTCTCTCTCTCTCTATGTGAGTGGTCAGTCAGTCTCTCTCTCTGTGTGAGTGTGGTCAGTCAGTTTCTCTCTCTGTGTGAGTGTGGTCAGTCTCTCTCTCTCTCTCTCTATGTGAGTGGTCAGTCAGTCTCTCTCTCTCTGTGAGTGTGGTCAGTCAGTTTCTCTCTGTGTGAGTGTGGTCAGTCAGTCTCTCTCTCTCTCTCTCTCTCTATGTGAGTGGTCAGTCAGTCTCTCTCTGTCTGTGAGTGGTCAGTCAGTCTCTCTCTCTCTGTGTGAGTGTGGTCAGTCAGTTTCTCTCTGTGTGACTGTGGTCAGTCAGTCTCTCTCTCTCTCTCTATGTGAGTGGTCAGTCAGTCTCTCTCTCTATGTGAGTGGTCAGTCAGTCTCTCTCTCTCTGTGTGAGTGTGGTCAGTCAGTTTCTCTCTGTGTGAGTGTGGTCAGTCAGTCTCTCTCTGTCTCTCTCTCTATGTGAGTGGTCAGTCAGTCTCTCTCTCTATGTGAGTGGTCAGTCAGTCTCTCTCTCTCTGTGTGAGTGTGGTCAGTTTCTCTCTGTGTGAGTGTGGTCAGTCAGTCTCTCTCTCTCTATGTGAGTGGTCAGTCAGTCTCTCTGTGTGAGTGTGGTCAGTCAGTTTCTCTCTTTGTGAGTGTGGTCAGTCAGTCTCTCTCTCTCTATGTGAGTGGTCAGTCAGTCTCTCTCTGTGTGAGTGTGGTCAGTCAGTTTCTCTCTGTGTGAGTGTGGTCAGTCAGTCTCTCTCTCTGTGAGTGTGGTCAGTCAGTTTATCTCTCTCTCTCTCTCTCTCTCTCTGTGTGACTGTGGTCAGTCAGTCTCTCTCTCTCTGTGTGACTGTGGTCAGTCAGTCTCTCTCTCTCTCTGTGTGACTGTGGTCAGTCAGTCTCTCTCTCTATCTCTATCTATGTGAGTGGTCAGTCAGTCTCTCTCTCTGTGTGAGTGTGGTCAGTCAGTCTCTCTCTCTGTGTGAGTGTGGTCAGTCAGTTTCTCTCTCTGTGTGAGTGTGGTCAGTCAGTTTCTCTCTGTGTGACTGTGGTCAGTCAGTCTCTCTCTCTCTCTCTCTCTCTTTGTGAGTGTGGTCAGTCAGTCTCTCTCTCTGTGTGAGTGTGGTCAGTCAGTTTCTCTCTCTCTGTGTGACTGTGGTCAGTCAGTCTCTCTCTCTATCTCTATCTATGTGAGTGGTCAGTCAGTCTCTCTCTCTGTGTGAGAGTGTGGTCAGTCAGTCTCTCTCTCTCTCGCTATGTGAGTGGTCAGTCAGTCTCTCTCTCTGTGTGAGTGTGGTCAGTCAGTCTCTCTCTCTCTCTGTGAGAGTGGTCAGTCAGTTTCTCTCTGTGTGAGTGTTGTCAGTCAGTCTCTCTCTCTATGCGAGTGGTCAGTAAGTCTCTCTCTGTGTGAGTGCGGTCAGTCAGTCTCTCTCTCTGTGTGAGTGTGGTCAGTCAGTTTCTCTCTGTGTGAGTGTGGTCAGTCAGTCACTCTCTCTCTCTCTCTCTCTCGATGTGAGTGGTCAGTCATCTCTCTGTCTGTGTGAGTGTGTTCAGTCAGTTTCTCTCTCTGTGTGAGTGTATCTCTCTGTGTGAGTGTGGTCAGTCAGTCTCTCTCTCTCTATGTGAGTGGTCAGTCAGTCTCTCTCTCTGTGTGAGTGTGGTCAGTCAGTTTCTCTCTCTGTGAGTGTGGTCAGTCAGTTTCTCTCTGTGTGAGTGTGGTCAGTCAGTCTCTCTCTCTCTATGTGAGTGGTCAGTCAGTCTCTCTCTCTGTGTGAGTGTGGTCAGTCAGTCAGTCTCTCTCTCTCTCTCTCTCTATGTGAGTGGTCAGTCAGTCTCTCTCTCTGTGGGAGTGGTCAGTCAGTCTCTCTCTCTCTCTGTGAGTGTGGTCAGTCAGTCTCTCTCTCTGTGTGAGTGTGGTCAGTCAGTTTCTCTCTTTGTGAGTGTGGTCAGTCAGTCTCTCTCTCTCTCTCTTTGTGAGTGGTCAGTCAGTCTCTCTCTCTCTCGATGTGAGTGGTCAGTCAGTCTCTCTCTCTCTCGATGTGAGTGGTCAGTCAGTCTCTCTCTCTCTCCATGTGAGTGTGGTCAGTCAGTTTCTCTCTGAGAGTGTGGTCAGTCAATATCTCTCTCTCTCTCTATGTGAGTGGTCAGTCAGTCTCTCTCTCTGTGTGAGTGTGGTCAGTCAGTTTCTCAATCTGTGTGAGTGTGGTCAGTCAGTCTCTCTCTCTGTGTGAGTGTGGTCAGTCAGTCTCTCTCTCTCCCTCTCTCTCTCTCGATGTGAGTGGTCAGTCAGTCTCTCTCTCTGTGTGAGTGTGGTCAGTCAGTTTCTCCCTCTGTGAGTGTGGTCAGTCAGTTTCTCTCTGTGTGACTGTGGTCAGTCAGTCTCTCTCTCTCTATGTGAGTGGTCAGTGAGTCTCTCTCTCTCTCTGTGTGAGTGTGGTCAGTCAGTTTCTCTCTCTCTCTCTCTTTGTGAGTGTGGTCAGTCAGTTTCTCTCTTTGTGAGTGTGGTCATTCAGTCTCTCTCTCTCTCTCTGTCTTTGTGAGTGCAGTCAGTCAGTTTCTCTCTGTGTGACTGTGGTCAGTCAGTCTCTCTCTCTCTCTCTGTGTGACTGTGGTCAGTCAGTCTCTCTCTCTGTGTGAGTGTGGTCAGTCAGTCTCTCTCTCTCTGTGTGACTGTGGTCAGTCAGTCTCTCTCTCTCTCTCTGTGTGACTGTGGTCAGTCAGTTTCTCTCTCTCTCTCTCTCTCAATGTGAGTGGTCAGTCAGTCTCTCTCTCTATGTGAGTGGTCAGTCAGTCTCTCTCTCTCTGTGTGAGTGTGGTCAGTCAGTCTCTCTCTCTCTCTCTCTATGTGAGTGATCAGTCAGTCTCTCTCTCTATGTGAGTGGTCAGTCAGTCTCTCTCTCTGTGTGTGAGTGTGGTCAGTTTCTCTCTGTGTGAGTGTGGTCAGTCAGTCTCTCTCTCTCTCTATGTGAGTGTGGTCAGTCAGTCTCTCTCTCTATGTGAGTGGTCAGTCAGTCTCTCTCTCTCTATGTGAGTGTGGTCAGTCAGTCTCTCTCTCTCTCTCTCTCTATGTGTGGTCAGTCAGTCTCTCTCTCTGTGTGAGTGTGGTCAGTCAGTCAGTCTCTCTCTCTCTCTCTCGATGTGAGTGGTCAGTCAGTCTCTCTCTCTGTGTGAGTGTGGTCAGTCAGTTTCTCTCTGTGTGAGTGTGGTCAGTCAGTCTCTCTCTCTCTCTCTATGTGAGTGGTCAGTCAGTCTCTCTCTCTCTATCTGAGTGTGGTCAGTCAGTTTCTCTCTCTGTGAGTGTGGTCAGTCAGTTTCTCTCTCTGTGAGTGTGGTGAGTCAGTCTCTCTCTCTCTCTCTCTCTCTCTATGTGAGTGGTCAGTCAGTCTCTCTGTGTGAGTGTGGTCAGTCAGTCTCTCTCTCCATGTGAGTGGTCAGTCAGTCAGTTTCTCTCTGTCTGAGTGTGGTCAGTCAGTCTCTCTCTCTCTATGTGAGTGGTCAGTCAGTCTCTCTCTGTGTGAGTGTGGTCAGTCAGTTTCTCTCTGTGTGAGTGTGGTCAGTCAGTCTCTCTCTCTCTCTCTGCGTGAGTGGTCAGTCAGTCTCTCTCTCTGTGTGAGTGTGGTCAGTCAGTTTCTCTCTGTGTGAGTGTGGTCAGTCAGTTTCTCTCTGTGTGAGTGTGGTCAGTCAGTCTCTCTCTCTCTATGTGAGTGGTCAGTCAGTTTCTCTCTCTCTATGTGAGTGGTCAGTCAGTTTCTCTCTCTGTGTGAGTGGTCAGTCAGTCAGTTTCTCTCTGTGTGAGTGTGGTCAGTCAGTCTCTCTCTCTGTGTGAGTGTGGTCAGTCAGTTTCTCTCTCTCTCTCTCTCTCTATGTGAGTGGTCAGTCAGTCTCTCTCTCTATGTGAGTGGTCAGTCAGTCAGTTTCTCTCTGTGTGAGTGTGGTCAGTCAGTCTCTCTCTCTGTGTGAGTGTGGTCAGTCAGTTTCTCTCTCTCTCTCTCTCTCTCTCTCTGAGTGTGGTCAGTCAGTTTCTCTCTTTCTGAGTGTGGTCAGTCAGTCTCTCTCTCTCTGTGAGTGGTCAGTAAGTCCCTCTCTCTCTCTCTCTCTCTCTATGTGAGTGGTCAGTCAGTCTCTCTCTCTATGTGAGTGGTCAGTCAGTCTCTCTCTCTCTCTGTGTGTGTGTGGTCAGTCAGTCTCTCTCTCTCTCTCTCTGTGTGAGTGGTCAGTCAGTTTCTCTCTGTGTGTGTGTGGTCAGTCAGATTCTCTCTGTGTGAGTGTGGTCAGTCAATCTCTCTCTCTCTCTCTCTCTCTCTCTCTCTATGTGAGTGGTCAGTCAGTCTCTCTCACTCTGTGAGTGGTCAGTCAGTCTCTCTCTCTCTGTGTGAGTGTGGTCAGTCAGTCTCTCTCTCTCTCTCGATGTGAGTGGTCAGTCAGTCTCTCTCTCTGTGTGAGTGTGGTCAGTCTCTCTCTCTCTCTCGATGTGAGTGGTCAGTCATCTCTCTGTCTGTGTGAGTGTGTTCAGTCAGTTTCTCTCTCTGTGTGAGTGTATCTCTCTGTGTGAGTGTGGTCAGTCAGTCTCTCTCTCTCTATGTGAGTGGTCAGTCAGTCTCTCTCTCTGTGTGAGTGTGGTCAGTCAGTTTCTCTCTCTGTGAGTGTGGTCAGTCAGTTTCTCTCTGTGTGAGTGTGGTCAGTCAGTCTCTCTCTCTCTATGTGAGTGGTCAGTCAGTCTCTCTCTCTGTGTGAGTGTGGTCAGTCAGTCAGTCTCTCTCTCTCTCTCTCTCTATGTGAGTGGTCAGTCAGTCTCTCTCTCTGTGGGAGTGGTCAGTCAGTCTCTCTCTCTCTCTGTGAGTGTGGTCAGTCAGTCTCTCTCTCTGTGTGAGTGTGGTCAGTCAGTTTCTCTCTTTGTGAGTGTGGTCAGTCAGTCTCTCTCTCTCTCTCTTTGTGAGTGGTCAGTCAGTCTCTCTCTCTCTCGATGTGAGTGGTCAGTCAGTCTCTCTCTCTCTCGATGTGAGTGGTCAGTCAGTCTCTCTCTCTCTCCATGTGAGTGTGGTCAGTCAGTTTCTCTCTGAGAGTGTGGTCAGTCAATATCTCTCTCTCTCTCTATGTGAGTGGTCAGTCAGTCTCTCTCTCTCTGTGAGTGTGGTCAGTCAGTTTCTCAATCTGTGTGAGTGTGGTCAGTCAGTCTCTCTCTCTGTGTGAGTGTGGTCAGTCAGTCTCTCTCTCTCCCTCTCTCTCTCTCGATGTGAGTGGTCAGTCAGTCTCTCTCTCTGTGTGAGTGTGGTCAGTCAGTTTCTCCCTCTGTGAGTGTGGTCAGTCAGTTTCTCTCTGTGTGACTGTGGTCAGTCAGTCTCTCTCTCTCTATGTGAGTGGTCAGTGAGTCTCTCTCTCTCTGTGTGAGTGTGGTCAGTCAGTTTCTCTCTCTCTCTCTCTTTGTGAGTGTGGTCAGTCAGTTTCTCTCTTTGTGAGTGTGGTCATTCAGTCTCTCTCTCTCTCTCTGTCTTTGCGAGTGCAGTCAGTCAGTTTCTCTCTGTGTGACTGTGGTCAGTCAGTCTCTCTCTCTCTCTCTGTGTGACTGTGGTCAGTCAGTCTCTCTCTCTGTGTGAGTGTGGTCAGTCAGTCTCTCTCTCTCTGTGTGACTGTGGTCAGTCAGTCTCGCTCTCTCTCTCTGTGTGACTGTGGTCAGTCAGTTTCTCTCTCTGTGAGTGTGGTCAGTCTCTCTCTCTCTCTCTCTATGTGAGCGGTCAGTCAGTCTCTCTGTCTGTGTGAGTGTGTTCAGTCAGTTTCTCTCTCTGTGTGAGTGTATCTCTCTGTGTGAGTGTGGTCAGTCAGTCTCTCTCTCTCTATGTGAGTGGTCAGTCAGTCTCTCTCTCTGTGTGAGTGTGGTCAGTCAGTTTCTCTCTCTGTGAGTGTGGTCAGTCAGTTTCTCTCTGTGTGAGTGTGGTCAGTCAGTCTCTCTCTCTCTATGTGAGTGGTCAGTCAGTCTCTCTCTCTGTGTGAGTGTGGTCAGTCAGTCAGTCTCTCTCTCTCTCTCTCTCTATGTGAGTGGTCAGTCAGTCTCTCTCTCTGTGGGAGTGGTCAGTCAGTCTCTCTCTCTCTCTGTGAGTGTGGTCAGTCAGTCTCTCTCTCTGTGTGAGTGTGGTCAGTCAGTTTCTCTCTTTGTGAGTGTGGTCAGTCAGTCTCTCTCTCTCTCTCTTTGTGAGTGGTCAGTCAGTCTCTCTCTCTCTCGATGTGAGTGGTCAGTCAGTCTCTCTCTCTCTCGATGTGAGTGGTCAGTCAGTCTCTCTCTCTCTCCATGTGAGTGTGGTCAGTCAGTTTCTCTCTGAGAGTGTGGTCAGTCAATATCTCTCTCTCTCTCTATGTGAGTGGTCAGTCAGTCTCTCTCTCTGTGTGAGTGTGGTCAGTCAGTTTCTCAATCTGTGTGAGTGTGGTCAGTCAGTCTCTCTCTCTGTGTGAGTGTGGTCAGTCAGTCTCTCTCTCTCCCTCTCTCTCTCTCGATGTGAGTGGTCAGTCAGTCTCTCTCTCTGTGTGAGTGTGGTCAGTCAGTTTCTCCCTCTGTGAGTGTGGTCAGTCAGTTTCTCTCTGTGTGACTGTGGTCAGTCAGTCTCTCTCTCTCTATGTGAGTGGTCAGTGAGTCTCTCTCTCTCTCTGTGTGAGTGTGGTCAGTCAGTTTCTCTCTCTCTCTCTCTTTGTGAGTGTGGTCAGTCAGTTTCTCTCTTTGTGAGTGTGGTCATTCAGTCTCTCTCTCTCTCTCTGTCTTTGTGAGTGCAGTCAGTCAGTTTCTCTCTGTGTGACTGTGGTCAGTCAGTCTCTCTCTCTCTCTCTGTGTGACTGTGGTCAGTCAGTCTCTCTCTCTCTGTGAGTGTGGTCAGTCAGTCTCTCTCTCTCTGTGTGACTGTGGTCAGTCAGTCTCTCTCTCTCTCTCTGTGTGACTGTGGTCAGTCAGTTTCTCTCTCTGTGAGTGTGGTCAGTCTCTCTCTCTCTCTCTCTATGTGAGCGGTCAGTCAGTCTCTCTCTCTGTGTGAGTGTGGTCAGTCAGTCTCTCTCTCTCTCTCTCTCTCAATGTGAGTGGTCAGTCAGTCTCTCTCTCTATGTGAGTGGTCAGTCAGTCTCTCTCTCTATGTGAGTGGTCAGTCAGTCTCTCTCTCTCTGTGTGAGTGTGGTCAGTCAGTCTCTCTCTCTCTCTCTCTATGTGAGTGATCAGTCAGTCTCTCTCTCTATGTGAGTGGTCAGTCAGTCTCTCTCTCTGTGTGTGAGTGTGGTCAGTTTCTCTCTGTGTGAGTGTGGTCAGTCAGTCTCTCTCTCTCTCTATGTGAGTGTGGTCAGTCAGTCTCTCTCTCTATGTGAGTGGTCAGTCAGTCTCTCTCTCTCTATGTGAGTGTGGTCAGTCAGTCTCTCTCTCTCTCTCTCTCTATGTGAGTGGTCAGTCAGTCTCTCTCTCTGTGTGAGTGTGGTCAGTCAGTCAGTCTCTCTCTCTCTCTCTCGATGTGAGTGGTCAGTCAGTCTCTCTCTCTGTGTGAGTGTGGTCAGTCAGTTTCTCTCTGTGTGAGTGTGGTCAGTCAGTCTCTCTCTCTCTCTCTATGTGAGTGGTCAGTCAGTCTCTCTCTCTCTATCTGAGTGTGGTCAGTCAGTTTCTCTCTCTGTGAGTGTGGTCAGTCAGTTTCTCTCTCTGTGAGTGTGGTGAGTCAGTCTCTCTCTCTCTCTCTCTCTCTCTATGTGAGTGGTCAGTCAGTCTCTCTGTGTGAGTGTGGTCAGTCAGTCTCTCTCTCCATGTGAGTGGTCAGTCAGTCAGTTTCTCTCTGTGTGAGTGTGGTCAGTCAGTCTCTCTCTCTCTATGTGAGTGGTCAGTCAGTATCTCTGTGTGAGTGTGGTCAGTCAGTCTCTCTCTCTCTCTCTCTCTATGTGAGTGGTCAGTCAGTCTCTCTCTGTGTGAGTGTGGTCAGTCAGTTTCTCTCTGTGTGAGTGTGGTCAGTCAGTCTCTCTCTCTCTCTCTGCGTGAGTGGTCAGTCAGTCTCTCTCTCTGTGTGAGTGTGGTCAGTCAGTTTCTCTCTGTGTGAGTGTGGTCAGTCAGTTTCTCTCTGTGTGAGTGTGGTCAGTCAGTCTCTCTCTCTCTATGTGAGTGGTCAGTCAGTTTCTCTCTCTGTGTGAGTGGTCAGTCAGTCAGTTTCTCTCTGTGTGAGTGTGGTCAGTCAGTCTCTCTCTCTGTGTGAGTGTGGTCAGTCAGTTTCTCTCTCTCTCTCTCTCTCTATGTGAGTGGTCAGTCAGTCTCTCTCTCTATGTGAGTGGTCAGTCAGTCAGTTTCTCTCTGTGTGAGTGTGGTCAGTCAGTCTCTCTCTCTGTGTGAGTGTGGTCAGTCAGTTTCTCTCTTTGTGAGTGTGGTCAGTCAGTCTCTCTCTCTCTGTGAGTGGTCAGTAAGTCCCTCTCTCTCTCTCTCTCTCTCTATGTGAGTGGTCAGTCAGTCTCTCTCTCTATGTGAGTGGTCAGTCAGTCTCTCTCTCTCTCTGTGTGTGTGTGGTCAGTCAGTCTCTCTCTCTCTCTCTCTGTGTGAGTGGTCAGTCAGTTTCTCTCTGTGTGTGTGTGGTCAGTCAGATTCTCTCTGTGTGAGTGTGGTCAGTCAATCTCTCTCTCTCTCTCTCTATGTGAGTGGTCAGTCAGTCTCTCTCACTCTGTGAGTGGTCAGTCAGTCTCTCTCTCTCTGTGTGAGTGTGGTCAGTCAGTCTCTCTCTCTCTCTCGATGTGAGTGGTCAGTCAGTCTCTCTCTCTGTGTGAGTGTGGTCAGTCTCTCTCTCTCTCTCGATGTGAGTGGTCAGTCATCTCTCTGTCTGTGTGAGTGTGTTCAGTCAGTTTCTCTCTCTGTGTGAGTGTATCTCTCTGTGTGAGTGTGGTCAGTCAGTCTCTCTCTCTCTATGTGAGTGGTCAGTCAGTCTCTCTCTCTGTGTGAGTGTGGTCAGTCAGTTTCTCTCTCTGTGAGTGTGGTCAGTCAGTTTCTCTCTGTGTGAGTGTGGTCAGTCAGTCTCTCTCTCTCTATGTGAGTGGTCAGTCAGTCTCTCTCTCTGTGTGAGTGTGGTCAGTCAGTCAGTCTCTCTCTCTCTCTCTCTCTATGTGAGTGGTCAGTCAGTCTCTCTCTCTGTGGGAGTGGTCAGTCAGTCTCTCTCTCTCTCTGTGAGTGTGGTCAGTCAGTCTCTCTCTCTGTGTGAGTGTGGTCAGTCAGTTTCTCTCTTTGTGAGTGTGGTCAGTCAGTCTCTCTCTCTCTCTCTTTGTGAGTGGTCAGTCAGTCTCTCTCTCTCTCGATGTGAGTGGTCAGTCAGTCTCTCTCTCTCTCGATGTGAGTGGTCAGTCAGTCTCTCTCTCTCTCCATGTGAGTGTGGTCAGTCAGTTTCTCTCTGAGAGTGTGGTCAGTCAATATCTCTCTCTCTCTCTATGTGAGTGGTCAGTCAGTCTCTCTCTCTGTGTGAGTGTGGTCAGTCAGTTTCTCAATCTGTGTGAGTGTGGTCAGTCAGTCTCTCTCTTTGTGTGAGTGTGGTCAGTCAGTCTCTCTCTCTCCCTCTCTCTCTCTCGATGTGAGTGGTCAGTCAGTCTCTCTCTCTGTGTGAGTGTGGTCAGTCAGTTTCTCCCTCTGTGAGTGTGGTCAGTCAGTTTCTCTCTGTGTGACTGTGGTCAGTCAGTCTCTCTCTCTCTATGTGAGTGGTCAGTGAGTCTCTCTCTCTCTGTGTGAGTGTGGTCAGTCAGTTTCTCTCTCTCTCTCTCTTTGTGAGTGTGGTCAGTCAGTTTCTCTCTTTGTGAGTGTGGTCATTCAGTCTCTCTCTCTCTCTCTGTCTTTGCGAGTGCAGTCAGTCAGTTTCTCTCTGTGTGACTGTGGTCAGTCAGTCTCTCTCTCTCTCTCTGTGTGACTGTGGTCAGTCAGTCTCTCTCTCTGTGTGAGTGTGGTCAGTCAGTCTCTCTCTCTCTGTGTGACTGTGGTCAGTCAGTCTCTCTCTCTCTCTCTGTGTGACTGTGGTCAGTCAGTTTCTCTCTCTGTGAGTGTGGTCAGTCTCTCTCTCTCTCTCTCTATGTGAGCGGTCAGTCAGTCTCTCTCTCTGTGTGAGTGTGGTCAGTCAGTCTCTCTCTCTCTCTCTCTCTCAATGTGAGTGGTCAGTCAGTCTCTCTCTCTATGTGAGTGGTCAGTCAGTCTCTCTCTCTATGTGAGTGGTCAGTCAGTCTCTCTCTCTCTGTGTGAGTGTGGTCAGTCAGTCTCTCTCTCTCTCTCTCTATGTGAGTGATCAGTCAGTCTCTCTCTCTATGTGAGTGGTCAGTCAGTCTCTCTCTCTGTGTGTGAGTGTGGTCAGTTTCTCTCTGTGTGAGTGTGGTCAGTCAGTCTCTCTCTCTCTCTATGTGAGTGTGGTCAGTCAGTCTCTCTCTCTATGTGAGTGGTCAGTCAGTCTCTCTCTCTCTATGTGAGTGTGGTCAGTCAGTCTCTCTCTCTCTCTCTCTCTATGTGAGTGGTCAGTCAGTCTCTCTCTCTGTGTGAGTGTGGTCAGTCAGTCAGTCTCTCTCTCTCTCTCTCGATGTGAGTGGTCAGTCAGTCTCTCTCTCTGTGTGAGTGTGGTCAGTCAGTTTCTCTCTGTGTGAGTGTGGTCAGTCAGTCTCTCTCTCTCTCTCTATGTGAGTGGTCAGTCAGTCTCTCTCTCTCTATCTGAGTGTGGTCAGTCAGTTTCTCTCTCTGTGAGTGTGGTCAGTCAGTTTCTCTCTCTGTGAGTGTGGTGAGTCAGTCTCTCTCTCTCTCTCTCTCTCTCTCTCTATGTGAGTGGTCAGTCAGTCTCTCTGTGTGAGTGTGGTCAGTCAGTCTCTCTCTCTATGTGAGTGGTCAGTCAGTCAGTTTCTCTCTCTCTATGTGAGTGGTCAGTCAGTATCTCTGTGTGAGTGTGGTCAGTCAGTCTCTCTCTCTCTCTCTCTCTATGTGAGTGGTCAGTCAGTCTCTCTCTGTGTGAGTGTGGTCAGTCAGTTTCTCTCTGTGTGAGTGTGGTCAGTCAGTCTCTCTCTCTCTCTCTGCGTGAGTGGTCAGTCAGTCTCTCTCTCTGTGTGAGTGTGGTCAGTCAGTTTCTCTCTGTGTGAGTGTGGTCAGTCAGTTTCTCTCTGTGTGAGTGTGGTCAGTCAGTCTCTCTCTCTCTATGTGAGTGGTCAGTCAGTTTCTCTCTCTGTGTGAGTGGTCAGTCAGTCAGTTTCTCTCTGTGTGAGTGTGGTCAGTCAGTCTCTCTCTCTGTGTGAGTGTGGTCAGTCAGTTTCTCTCTCTCTCTCTCTCTCTATGTGAGTGGTCAGTCAGTCTCTCTCTCTATGTGAGTGGTCAGTCAGTCAGTTTCTCTCTGTGTGAGTGTGGTCAGTCAGTCTCTCTCTCTGTGTGAGTGTGGTCAGTCAGTTTCTCTCTCTCTCTCTCTCTCTCTCTCTGAGTGTGGTCAGTCAGTTTCTCTCTTTGTGAGTGTGGTCAGTCAGTCTCTCTCTCTCTGTGAGTGGTCAGTAAGTCCCTCTCTCTCTCTCTCTCTCTCTATGTGAGTGGTCAGTCAGTCTCTCTCTCTATGTGAGTGGTCAGTCAGTCTCTCTCTCTGTGTGTGTGTGGTCAGTCAGTCTCTCTCTCTCTCTCTCTCTGTGTGAGTGGTCAGTCAGTTTCTCTCTGTGTGTGTGTGGTCAGTCAGATTCTCTCTGTGTGAGTGTGGTCAGTCAATCTCTCTCTCTCTCTCTCTCTCTCTCTCTCTCTCTCTCTCTCTCTATGTGAGTGGTCAGTCAGTCTCTCTCACTCTGAGTGGTCAGTCAGTCTCTCTCTCTCTGTGTGAGTGTGGTCAGTCAGTCTCTCTCTCTCTCTCGATGTGAGTGGTCAGTCAGTCTCTCTCTCTGTGTGAGTGTGGTCAGTCTCTCTCTCGATGTGAGTGGTCAGTCATCTCTCTGTCTGTGTGAGTGTGTTCAGTCAGTTTCTCTCTCTGTGTGAGTGTATCTCTCTGTGTGAGTGTGGTCAGTCAGTCTCTCTCTCTCTATGTGAGTGGTCAGTCAGTCTCTCTCTCTGTGTGAGTGTGGTCAGTCAGTTTCTCTCTCTGTGAGTGTGGTCAGTCAGTTTCTCTCTGTGTGAGTGTGGTCAGTCAGTCTCTCTCTCTCTATGTGAGTGGTCAGTCAGTCTCTCTCTCTGTGTGAGTGTGGTCAGTCAGTCAGTCTCTCTCTCTCTCTCTCTCTATGTGAGTGGTCAGTCAGTCTCTCTCTCTGTGGGAGTGGTCAGTCAGTCTCTCTCTCTCTCTGTGAGTGTGGTCAGTCAGTCTCTCTCTCTGTGTGAGTGTGGTCAGTCAGTTTCTCTCTTTGTGAGTGTGGTCAGTCAGTCTCTCTCTCTCTCTCTTTGTGAGTGGTCAGTCAGTCTCTCTCTCTCTCGATGTGAGTGGTCAGTCAGTCTCTCTCTCTCTCGATGTGAGTGGTCAGTCAGTCTCTCTCTCTCTCCATGTGAGTGTGGTCAGTCAGTTTCTCTCTGAGAGTGTGGTCAGTCAATATCTCTCTCTCTCTCTATGTGAGTGGTCAGTCAGTCTCTCTCTCTGTGTGAGTGTGGTCAGTCAGTTTCTCAATCTGTGTGAGTGTGGTCAGTCAGTCTCTCTCTCTGTGTGAGTGTGGTCAGTCAGTCTCTCTCTCTCCCTCTCTCTCTCTCGATGTGAGTGGTCAGTCAGTCTCTCTCTCTGTGTGAGTGTGGTCAGTCAGTTTCTCCCTCTGTGAGTGTGGTCAGTCAGTTTCTCTCTGTGTGACTGTGGTCAGTCAGTCTCTCTCTCTCTATGTGAGTGGTCAGTGAGTCTCTCTCTCTCTCTGTGTGAGTGTGGTCAGTCAGTTTCTCTCTCTCTCTCTCTTTGTGAGTGTGGTCAGTCAGTTTCTCTCTTTGTGAGTGTGGTCATTCAGTCTCTCTCTCTCTCTCTGTCTTTGTGAGTGCAGTCAGTCAGTTTCTCTCTGTGTGACTGTGGTCAGTCAGTCTCTCTCTCTCTCTCTGTGTGACTGTGGTCAGTCAGTCTCTCTCTCTCTGTGTGAGTGTGGTCAGTCAGTCTCTCTCTCTCTGTGTGACTGTGGTCAGTCAGTCTCTCTCTCTCTCTCTGTGTGACTGTGGTCAGTCAGTTTCTCTCTCTGCGAGTGTGGTCAGTCTCTCTCTCTCTCTCTCTATGTGAGCGGTCAGTCAGTCTCTCTCTCTGTGTGAGTGTGGTCAGTCAGTCTCTCTCTCTCTCTCTCTCTCAATGTGAGTGGTCAGTCAGTCTCTCTCTCTATGTGAGTGGTCAGTCAGTCTCTCTCTCTATGTGAGTGGTCAGTCAGTCTCTCTCTCTCTGTGTGAGTGTGGTCAATCAGTCTCTCTCTCTCTCTCTCTATGTGAGTGATCAGTCAGTCTCTCTCTCTATGTGAGTGGTCAGTCAGTCTCTCTCTCTGTGTGTGAGTGTGGTCAGTTTCTCTCTGTGTGAGTGTGGTCAGTCAGTCTCTCTCTCTCTCTATGTGAGTGTGGTCAGTCAGTCTCTCTCTCTATGTGAGTGGTCAGTCAGTCTCTCTCTCTCTATGTGAGTGTGGTCAGTCAGTCTCTCTCTCTCTCTCTCTCTATGTGAGTGGTCAGTCAGTCTCTCTCTCTGTGTGAGTGTGGTCAGTCAGTCAGTCTCTCTCTCTCTCTCTCGATGTGAGTGGTCAGTCAGTCTCTCTCTCTGTGTGAGTGTGGTCAGTCAGTTTCTCTCTGTGTGAGTGTGGTCAGTCAGTCTCTCTCTCTCTCTATGTGAGTGGTCAGTCAGTCTCTCTCTCTCTATCTGAGTGTGGTCAGTCAGTTTCTCTCTCTGTGAGTGTGGTCAGTCAGTTTCTCTCTCTGTGAGTGTGGTGAGTCAGTCTCTCTCTCTCTCTCTCTCTCTCTATGTGAGTGGTCAGTCAGTCTCTCTGTGTGAGTGTGGTCAGTCAGTCTCTCTCTCTATGTGAGTGGTCAGTCAGTCAGTTTCTCTCTGTGTGAGTGTGGTCAGTCAGTCTCTCTCTCTCTATGTGAGTGGTCAGTCAGTATCTCTGTGTGAGTGTGGTCAGTCAGTCTCTCTCTCTCTCTCTCTCTATGTGAGTGGTCAGTCAGTCTCTCTCTGTGTGAGTGTGGTCAGTCAGTTTCTCTCTGTGTGAGTGTGGTCAGTCAGTCTCTCTCTCTCTCTCTGCGTGAGTGGTCAGTCAGTCTCTCTCTCTGTGTGAGTGTGGTCAGTCAGTTTCTCTCTGTGTGAGTGTGGTCAGTCAGTTTCTCTCTGTGTGAGTGTGGTCAGTCAGTCTCTCTCTCTCTATGTGAGTGGTCAGTCAGTTTCTCTCTCTGTGTGAGTGGTCAGTCAGTCAGTTTCTCTCTGTGTGAGTGTGGTCAGTCAGTCTCTCTCTCTGTGTGAGTGTGGTCAGTCAGTTTCTCTCTCTCTCTCTCTCTCTATGTGAGTGGTCAGTCAGTCTCTCTCTCTATGTGAGTGTGGTCAGTCAGTTTCTCTCTCTCTCTCTCTCTCTCTCTCTCTCTCTCTCTCTGAGTGTGGTCAGTCAGTTTCTCTCTTTGTGAGTGTGGTCAGTCAGTCTCTCTCTCTGTGTGAGTGTGGTCAGTCAGTTTCTCTCTCTCTCTCTCTCTCTCTCTCTCTCTCTCTCTGAGTGTGGTCAGTCAGTTTCTCTCTTTGTGAGTGTGGTCAGTCAGTCTCTCTCTCTCTGTCAGTGGTCAGTAAGTCCCTCTCTCTCTCTCTCTCTCTCTATGTGAGTGGTCAGTCAGTCTCTCTCTCTATGTGAGTGGTCAGTCAGTCTCTCTCTCTCTCTGTGTGTGTGTGGTCAGTCAGTCTCTCTCTCTCTCTCTCTGTGTGAGTGGTCAGTCAGTTTCTCTCTGTGTGTGTGTGGTCAGTCAGATTCTCTCTGTGTGAGTGTGGTCAGTCAATCTCTCTCTCTCTCTCTCTCTCTCTCTCTCTCTCTCTCTATGTGAGTGGTCAGTCAGTCTCTCTCACTCTGTGAGTGGTCAGTCAGTCTCTCTCTCTCTGTGTGAGTGTGGTCAGTCAGTCTCTCTCTCTCTCTCGATGTGAGTGGTCAGTCAGTCTCTCTCTCTGTGTGAGTGTGGTCAGTCTCTCTCTCTCTCTCGATGTGAGTGGTCAGTCAGTACCTCTCTCTGTGTGAGTGTGGTCAGTCAGTCCCTCTCTCTGTGTGAGTGTGGTCAGTCAGTTTCTCTCTGTGTGAGTGTGGTCAGTCAGTCTCTCTCTCTCTATGTGAGTGGTCAGTCAGTCTCTCTCTCTCCCTCTCTTTGTGCGTGTGGTCAGTCAGTCTCTCTCTCTTTGTGAGTGTGGTCAGTCAGTCTCTCTCTCTGTGTGAGTGTGGTCAGTCAGTTTCTCTCTTTGTGAGTGTGGTCAGACAGTCTCTCTCTCTCTCTGTCTTTGTGAGTGCAGTCAGTCAGTTTCTCTCTGTGTGACTGCGGTCAGTCAGTCTCTCTCTCTCTCTCTTTGTGAGTGGTCAGTCAGTCTCTCTCTCTGTGTGTGTGGTCAGTCAGTTTCTCTCTGTGTGACTGTGGTCAGTCAGTCTCTCTCTCTCTCTTTGTGAGTGTGGTCAGTCAGTCTCTCTCTCTGTGAGTGTGGTCAGTCAGTTTCTCTCTCTCTCTCTCTCTCTCTCTCTGTGTGACTGTGGTCAGTCAGTCTCTCTCTCTCTCTGTGTGACTGTGGTCAGTCAGTCTCTCTCTCTATCTCTATCTATGTGAGTGGTCAGTCAGTCTCTCTCTGTGTGAGTGTGTGGTCAGTCAGTCTCTCTCTCTCTCGCTATGTGAGTGGTCAGTCAGTCTCTCTCTCTGTGTGAGTGTGGTCAGTCAGTTTCTCTCTCTCTCTCTCTCTATGTGAGTGGTCAGTCAGTCTCTCTCTGTGCGAGTGTGGTCAGTCAGTTTCTCTCTGTGTGAGTGTGGTCAGTCAGTTTCTCCCTTTGTGAGTGTGGTCAGTCAGTCTCTCTCTATGTGTGAGTGTGGACAGTCAGTTTCTCTCTATGTGTGAGTGTGGTCAGTCAGTTTCTCTCTCTGTGTGAGTGTGGTCAGTCAGTTTCTCTCTGTGACTGCGGTCAGTCAGTCTCTCTCTCTCTCTCTTTGTGAGTGGTCAGTCAGTCTCTCTCTCTGTGTGAGTGTGGTTGGTCAGTTTCTCTCTGTGTGACTGTGGTCAGTCAGTCTCTCTCTCTCTCTCTCTTTGTGAGTGTGGTCAGTCAGTCTCTCTCTCTGTGTGAGTGTGGTCAGTCAGTTTCTCTCTCTCTCTCTCTCTCTCTCTCTCTCTCTGTGTGACTGTGGTCAGTCAGTCTCTCTCTCTCTCTGTGTGACTGTGGTCAGTCAGTCTCTCTCTCTATCTCCATCTATGTGAGTGGTCAGTCAGTCTCTCTCTCTGTGTGAGAGTGTGGTCAGTCAGTCTCTCTCTCTCTCGCTATGTGAGTGGTCAGTCAGTCTCTCTCTCTGTGTGAGTGTGGTCAGTCAGTTTCTCTCTCTCTCTCTCTCTATGTGAGTGGTCAGTCAGTCTCTCTCTGTGCGAGTGTGGTCAGTCAGTTTCTCTCTGTGTGAGTGTGGTCAGTCAGTTTCTCCCTTTGTGAGTGTGGTCAGTCAGTCTCTCTCTATGTGTGAGTGTGGACAGTCAGTTTCTCTCTGTGTGAGTGTGGTCAGTCAGTCTCTCTCTCTATGCGAGTGGTCAGTAAGTCTCTCTCTGTGTGAGTGCGGTCAGTCAGTCTCTCTTTCTGTGTGAGTGTGGTCAGTCAGTTTCTCTCTGTGTGAGTGTGGTCAGTCAGTCACTCTCTCTCTCTCTCTCTCTCGATGTGAGTGGTCAGTCATCTCTCTGTCTGTGTGAGTGTGGTCAGTCAGTTTCTCTCTCTGTGTGAGTGTATCTCTCTGTGTGAGTGTGGTCAGTCAGTCTCTCTCTCTCTATGTGAGTGGTCAGTCAGTCTCTCTCTCTGTGTGAGTGTGGTCAGTCAGTTTCTCTCTCTGTGAGTGTGGTCAGTCAGTTTCTCTCTGTGTGAGTGTGGTCAGTCAGTCTCTCTCTCTCTATGTGAGTGGTCAGTCAGTCTCTCTCTCTATGTGAGTGGTCAGTCAGTCTCTCTCTCTGTGGGAGTGGTCAGTCAGTCTCTCTCTCTGTGGGAGTGGTCAGTCAGTCTCTCTCTCTCTCTGTGAGTGTGGTCAGTCAGTTTCTCTCTGTGTGAGTGTGGTCAGTCAGTTTCTCTCTCTCTCTCTTTGTGAGTGTGGTCAGTCAGTCTCTCTCTCTGTGTGAGTGTGGTCAGTCAGTTTCTCTCTTTGTGAGTGTGGTCAGTCAGTCTCTCTCTCTCTCTGTCTTTGTGAGTGTAGTCAGTCAATTTCTCTCTGTGTGACTGTGGTCAGTCAGTCTCTCTCTCTCTCTCTTTGTGAGTGGTCAGTCAGTCTCTCTCTCTCTCGATGTGAGTGGTCAGTCAGTCTCTCTCTCTCTCCATGTGAGTGTGGTCAGTCAGTTTCTCTCTGAGAGTGTGGTCAGTCAATATCTCTCTCTCTCTCTATGTGAGTGGTCAGTCAGTCTCTCTCTCTGTGTGAGTGTGGTCAGTCAGTTTCTCTCTCTGTGTGAGTGTGGTCAGTCAGTTTCTCAATCTGTGTGAGTGTGGTCAGTCAGTCTCTCTCTCTCCCTCTCTGTGTGAGTGTGGTCAGTCAGTCTCTCTCTCTCCCTCTCTCTCTCTCGATGTGAGTGGTCAGTCAGTCTCTCTCTCTGTGTGAGTGTGGTCAGTCAGTTTCTCCCTCTGAGTGTGGTCAGTCAGTTTCTCTCTGTGTGACTGTGGTCAGTCAGTCTCTCTCTCTCTCTATGTGAGTGGTCAGTGAGTCTCTCTCTCTCTCTGTGTGAGTGTGGTCAGTCAGTTTCTCTCTCTCTCTCTCTTTGTGAGTGTGGTCAGTCAGTTTCTCTCTTTGTGAGTGTGGTCATTCAGTCTCTCTCTCTCTCTCTCTCTGTCTTTGTGAGTGTAGTCAGTCAGTTTCTCTCTGTGTGACTGTGGTCAGTCAGTCTCTCTCTCTCTCTCTGTGTGACTGTGGTCAGTCGGTCTCTCTCTCTGTGTGAGTGTGGTCAGTCAGTCTCTCTCTCTCTCTCTCTCTCAATGTGAGTGGTCAGTCAGTCTCTCTCTCTATGTGAGTGGTCAGTCAGTCTCTCTCTCTATGTGAGTGGTCAGTCAGTCTCTCTCTCTCTGTGTGAGTGTGGTCAGTCAGTCTCTCTCTCTCTCTCTCTATGTGAGTGGTCAGTCAGTCTCTCTCTCTATGTGAGTGGTCAGTCAGTCTCTCTCTCTGTGTGTGAGTGTGGTCAGTTTCTCTGTGTGTGAGTGTGGTCAGTCAGTCTCTCTCTCTCTCTATGTGAGTGTGGTCAGTCAGTCTCTCTCTCTATGTGAGTGGTCAGTCAGTCTCTCTCTCTCTATGTGAGTGTGGTCAGTCAGTCTCTCTCTCTCTCTCTCTCTATGTGAGTGGTCAGTCAGTCTCTCTCTGTGTGAGTGTGGTCAGTCAGTTTCTCTCTGTGTGAGTGTGGTCAGTCAGTCTCTCTCTCTCTCTCTGCGTGAGTGGTCAGTCAGTCTCTCTCTCTCTATGTGAGTGGTCAGTCAGTTTCTCTCTGTGTGAGTGTGGTCAGTCAGTTTCTCTCTCTGTGAGTGTGGTGAGTCAGTCTCTCTCTCTCTCTCTCTCTCTCTATGTGAGTGGTCAGTCAGTCTCTCTGTGTGAGTGTGGTCAGTCAGTCTCTCTCTCTATGTGAGTGGTCAGTCAGTCAGTTTCTCTCTGTGTGAGTGTGGTCAGTCAGTCTCTCTCTCTCTATGTGAGTGGTCAGTCAGTATCTCTGTGTGAGTGTGGTCAGTCAGTCTCTCTCTCTCTCTCTCTCTATGTGAGTGGTCAGTCAGTCTCTCTCTGTGTGAGTGTGGTCAGTCAGTTTCTCTCTGTGTGAGTGTGGTCAGTCAGTCTCTCTCTCTCTCTCTGCGTGAGTGGTCAGTCAGTCTCTCTCTCTGTGTGAGTGTGGTCAGTCAGTTTCTCTCTGTGTGAGTGTGGTCAGTCAGTTTCTCTCTGTGTGAGTGTGGTCAGTCAGTCTCTCTCTCTCTATGTGAGTGGTCAGTCAGTTTCTCTCTCTGTGTGAGTGGTCAGTCAGTCAGTTTCTCTCTGTGTGAGTGTGGTCAGTCAGTCTCTCTCTCTGTGTGAGTGTGGTCAGTCAGTTTCTCTCTCTCTCTCTCTCTCTCTATGTGAGTGGTCAGTCAGTCTCTCTCTCTATGTGAGTGGTCAGTCAGTCAGTTTCTCTCTGTGTGAGTGTGGTCAGTCAGTCTCTCTCTCTGTGTGAGTGTGGTCAGTCAGTTTCTCTCTGTCTCTCTCTCTCTCTCTCTCTCTCTCTCTGAGTGTGGTCAGTCAGTTTCTCTCTTTGTGAGTGTGGTCAGTCAGTCTCTCTCTCTCTGTGAGTGGTCAGTAAGTCCCTCTCTCTCTCTCTCTCTCTCTATGTGAGTGGTCAGTCAGTCTCTCTCTCTATGTGAGTGGTCAGTCAGTCTCTCTCTCTCTCTGTGTGTGTGTGGTCAGTCAGTCTCTCTCTCTCTCTCTCTGTGTGAGTGGTCAGTCAGTTTCTCTCTGTGTGTGTGTGGTCAGTCAGATTCTCTCTGTGTGAGTGTGGTCAGTCAGATTCTCTCTGTGTGAGTGTGGTCAGTCAATCTCTCTCTCTCTCTCTCTCTCTCTCTCTCTCTCTCTATGTGAGTGGTCAGTCAGTCTCTCTCACTCTGTGAGTGGTCAGTCAGTCTCTCTCTCTCTCTGTGTGAGTGTGGTCAGTCAGTCTCTCTCTCTCTCTCGATGTGAGTGGTCAGTCAGTCTCTCTCTCTGTGTGAGTGTGGTCAGTCTCTCTCTCTCTCTCGATGTGAGTGGTCAGTCAGTACCTCTCTCTGTGTGAGTGTGGTCAGTCAGTCCCTCTCTCTGTGTGAGTGTGGTCAGTCAGTTTCTCTCTGTGTGAGTGTGGTCAGTCAGTCTCTCTCTCTCCCTCTCTTTGTGCGTGTGGTCAGTCAGTCTCTCTCTCTTTGTGAGTGTGGTCAGTCAGTCTCTCTCTCTGTGTGATTGTGGTCAGTCAGTTTCTCTCTTTGTGAGTGTGGTCAGACAGTTTCTCTCTTTGTGAGTGTGGTCAGACAGTCTCTCTCTCTCTCTGTCTTTGTGAGTGCAGTCAGTCAGTTTCTCTCTGTGTGACTGCGGTCAGTCAGTCTCTCTCTCTCTCTCTTTGTGAGTGGTCAGTCAGTCTCTCTCTCTGTGTGTGTGGTCAGTCAGTTTCTCTCTGTGTGACTGTGGTCAGTCAGTCTCTCTCTCTCTCTGTGTGACTGTGGTCAGTCAGTTTCTCTCTCTCTCTCTCTCTCTCTCTCTGTGTGACTGTGGTCAGTCAGTCTCTCTCTCTCTCTGTGTGACTGTGGTCAGTCAGTCTCTCTCTCTCTGTGTGACTGTGGTCAGTCAGTCTCTCTCTCTGTGTGAGTGTGGTCAGTCAGTCTCTCTCTGTGTGAGTGTGGTCAGTCAGTTTCTCTCTCTGTGTGAGTGTGGTCAGTCAGTTTCTCTCTGTGACTGCGGTCAGTCAGTCTCTCTCTCTCTCTCTTTGTGAGTGGTCAGTCAGTCTCTCTCTCTCTGTGTGACTGTGGTCAGTCAGTCTCTCTCTCTCTCTCTCTTTGTGAGTGTGGTCAGTCAGTCTCTCTCTCTGTGTGAGTGTGGTCAGTCAGTTTCTCTCTCTCTCTCTCTCTCTCTCTGTGTGACTGTGGTCAGGCAGTCTCTCTCTCTATCTCCATCTATGTGAGTGGTCCATCAGTCTCTCTCTCTGTGTGAGAGTGTGGTCAGTCAGTCTCTCTCTCTCTCGCTATGTGAGTGGTCAGTCAGTCTCTCTCTCTGTGTGAGTGTGGTCAGTCAGTTTCTCTCTCTCTCTCTCTCTATGTGAGTGGTCAGTCAGTCTCTCTCTGTGCGAGTGTGGTCAGTCAGTTTCTCTCTGTGTGAGTGTGGTCAGTCAGTTTCTCCCTTTGTGAGTCTGGTCAGTCAGTCTCTCTCTATGTGTGAGTGTGGTCAGTCAGTTTCTCTCTGTGTGAGTGTGGTCAGTCAGTCTCTCTCTCTCTCTCTATGTGAGTGGTCAGTCAGTCTCTCTCTCTCTCTGTGAGTGTGGTCAGTCAGTTTCTCTCTGTGTGAGTGTGGTCAGCCAGTCTCTCTCTCTCTCTCTCTCTATGTGAGTGGTCAGTCAGTCTCTCTCTCTGTGTGAGTGTGGTCAGTCAGTTTCTCTGTGTGTGTGTGGTCAGTCAGTCTCTCTCTCTCACTCTCTCTCTCTCTATGTGAGTGGTCAGTCAGTCTCTCTCTCTGTGTGAGTGTGGTCAGTCAGTTTCTCTCTCTGTGTGAGTGTGGTCAGTCTCTCTCTCTCTCTCTCTATGTGAGTGGTCAGTCAGTCTCTCTCTGTGTGAGTGTGGTCAGTCAGTTTCTCTCTGTGTGAGTGTGGTCAGTCAGTCTCTCTCTCTCTGTGAGTGGTCAGTCAGTCTCTCTCTCTCTGTGTGAGTGTGGTCAGTCAGTTTCTCTCTGTGTGACTGCAGTCAGTCAGTCTCTCTCTCTCTCTCTCTCTCTATGTGAGTGGTCAGTCAGTCTCTCTCTCTATGTGAGTGGTCAGTCAGTCTCTCTCTCTCTGTGTGAGTGTGGTCAGTCAGTTTCTCTCTGTGTGAGTGTGGTCAGTCAGTCTCTCTCTCTCTCTCTCTCTCTATGTGAGTGGTCAGTCAGTCTCTCTCTCTATGTGAGTGGTCAGTCAGTCTCTCTCTCTGTGGGAGTGGTCAGTCAGTCTCTCTCTCTGTGGGAGTGGTCAGTCAGTCTCTCTCTCTCTCTGTGAGTGTGGTCAGTCAGTTTCTCTCTGTGCGAGTGTGGTCAGTCAGTTTCTCTCTCTCTCTCTTTGTGAGTGTGGTCAGTCAGTCTCTCTCTCTGTGTGAGTGTGGTCAGTCAGTTTCTCTCTTTGTGAGTGTGGTCAGTCAGTCTCTCTCTCTCTCTGTCTTTGTGAGTGTAGTCAGTCAATTTCTCTCTGTGTGACTGTGGTCAGTCAGTCTCTCTCTCTCTCTCTTTGTGAGTGGTCAGTCAGTCTCTCTCTCTCTCGATGTGAGTGGTCAGTCAGTCTCTCTCTCTCTCCATGTGAGTGTGGTCAGTCAGTTTCTCTCTGAGAGTGTGGTCAGTCAATATCTCTCTCTCTCTCTATGTGAGTGGTCAGTCAGTCTCTCTCTCTGTGTGAGTGTGGTCAGTCAGTTTCTCTCTCTGTGTGAGTGTGGTCAGTCAGTTTCTCAATCTGTGTGAGTGTGGTCAGTCAGTCTCTCTCTCTCCCTCTCTGTGTGAGTGTGGTCAGTCAGTCTCTCTCTCTCCCTCTCTCTCTCTCGATGTGAGTGGTCAGTCAGTCTCTCTCTCTGTGTGAGTGTGGTCAGTCAGTTTCTCCCTCTGAGTGTGGTCAGTCAGTTTCTCTCTGTGTGACTGTGGTCAGTCAGTCTCTCTCTCTCTCTATGTGAGTGGTCAGTGAGTCTCTCTCTCTCTCTGTGTGAGTGTGGTCAGTCAGTTTCTCTCTCTCTCTCTCTTTGTGAGTGTGGTCAGTCAGTTTCTCTCTTTGTGAGTGTGGTCATTCAGTCTCTCTCTCTCTCTCTCTCTGTCTTTGTGAGTGTAGTCAGTCAGTTTCTCTCTGTGTGACTGTGGTCAGTCAGTCTCTCTCTCTCTCTCTGTGTGACTGTGGTCAGTCGGTCTCTCTCTCTGTGTGAGTGTGGTCAGTCAGTCTCTCTCTCTCTCTCTCTCTCAATGTGAGTGGTCAGTCAGTCTCTCTCTCTATGTGAGTGGTCAGTCAGTCTCTCTCTCTATGTGAGTGGTCAGTCAGTCTCTCTCTCTCTGTGTGAGTGTGGTCAGTCAGTCTCTCTCTCTCTCTCTCTATGTGAGTGGTCAGTCAGTCTCTCTCTCTATGTGAGTGGTCAGTCAGTCTCTCTCTCTGTGTGTGAGTGTGGTCAGTTTCTCTGTGTGTGAGTGTGGTCAGTCAGTCTCTCTCTCTCTCTATGTGAGTGTGGTCAGTCAGTCTCTCTCTCTATGTGAGTGGTCAGTCAGTCTCTCTCTCTCTATGTGAGTGTGGTCAGTCAGTCTCTCTCTCTCTCTCTCTCTATGTGAGTGGTCAGTCAGTCTCTCTCTGTGTGAGTGTGGTCAGTCAGTTTCTCTCTGTGTGAGTGTGGTCAGTCAGTCTCTCTCTCTCTCTCTGCGTGAGTGGTCAGTCAGTCTCTCTCTCTCTATGTGAGTGGTCAGTCAGTTTCTCTCTGTGTGAGTGTGGTCAGTCAGTTTCTCTCTCTGTGAGTGTGGTGAGTCAGTCTCTCTCTCTCTCTCTCTCTCTCTATGTGAGTGGTCAGTCAGTCTCTCTGTGTGAGTGTGGTCAGTCAGTCTCTCTCTCTATGTGAGTGGTCAGTCAGTCAGTTTCTCTCTGTGTGAGTGTGGTCAGTCAGTCTCTCTCTCTCTATGTGAGTGGTCAGTCAGTATCTCTGTGTGAGTGTGGTCAGTCAGTCTCTCTCTCTCTCTCTCTCTATGTGAGTGGTCAGTCAGTCTCTCTCTGTGTGAGTGTGGTCAGTCAGTTTCTCTCTGTGTGAGTGTGGTCAGTCAGTCTCTCTCTCTCTCTCTGCGTGAGTGGTCAGTCAGTCTCTCTCTCTGTGTGAGTGTGGTCAGTCAGTTTCTCTCTGTGTGAGTGTGGTCAGTCAGTTTCTCTCTGTGTGAGTGTGGTCAGTCAGTCTCTCTCTCTCTATGTGAGTGGTCAGTCAGTTTCTCTCTCTGTGTGAGTGGTCAGTCAGTCAGTTTCTCTCTGTGTGAGTGTGGTCAGTCAGTCTCTCTCTCTGTGTGAGTGTGGTCAGTCAGTTTCTCTCTCTCTCTCTCTCTCTCTATGTGAGTGGTCAGTCAGTCTCTCTCTCTATGTGAGTGGTCAGTCAGTCAGTTTCTCTCTGTGTGAGTGTGGTCAGTCAGTCTCTCTCTCTGTGTGAGTGTGGTCAGTCAGTTTCTCTCTTTGTGAGTGTGGTCAGTCAGTCTCTCTCTCTCTGTGAGTGGTCAGTAAGTCCCTCTCTCTCTCTCTATGTGAGTGGTCAGTCAGTCTCTCTCTCTATGTGAGTGGTCAGTCAGTCTCTCTCTCTCTCTGTGTGTGTGTGGTCAGTCAGTCTCTCTCTCTCTCTCTCTGTGTGAGTGGTCAGTCAGTTTCTCTCTGTGTGTGTGTGGTCAGTCAGATTCTCTCTGTGTGAGTGTGGTCAGTCAGATTCTCTCTGTGTGAGTGTGGTCAGTCAATCTCTCTCTCTCTCTCTCTCTCTCTCTCTCTCTCTCTCTATGTGAGTGGTCAGTCAGTCTCTCTCACTCTGTGAGTGGTCAGTCAGTCTCTCTCTCTCTCTGTGTGAGTGTGGTCAGTCAGTCTCTCTCTCTCTCTCGATGTGAGTGGTCAGTCAGTCTCTCTCTCTGTGTGAGTGTGGTCAGTCTCTCTCTCTCTCTCGATGTGAGTGGTCAGTCAGTACCTCTCTCTGTGTGAGTGTGGTCAGTCAGTCCCTCTCTCTGTGTGAGTGTGGTCAGTCAGTTTCTCTCTGTGTGAGTGTGGTCAGTCAGTCTCTCTCTCTCCCTCTCTTTGTGCGTGTGGTCAGTCAGTCTCTCTCTCTTTGTGAGTGTGGTCAGTCAGTCTCTCTCTCTGTGTGATTGTGGTCAGTCAGTTTCTCTCTTTGTGAGTGTGGTCAGACAGTTTCTCTCTTTGTGAGTGTGGTCAGACAGTCTCTCTCTCTCTCTGTCTTTGTGAGTGCAGTCAGTCAGTTTCTCTCTGTGTGACTGCGGTCAGTCAGTCTCTCTCTCTCTCTCTTTGTGAGTGGTCAGTCAGTCTCTCTCTCTGTGTGTGTGGTCAGTCAGTTTCTCTCTGTGTGACTGTGGTCAGTCAGTCTCTCTCTCTCTCTGTGTGACTGTGGTCAGTCAGTTTCTCTCTCTCTCTCTCTCTCTGTGTGACTGTGGTCAGTCAGTCTCTCTCTCTCTCTGTGTGACTGTGGTCAGTCAGTCTCTCTCTCTATCTCTATCTATGTGAGTGGTCAGTCAGTCTCTCTCTCTGTGTGAGTGTGGTCAGTCAGTCTCTCTCTGTGTGAGTGTGGTCAGTCAGTTTCTCTCTCTGTGTGAGTGTGGTCAGTCAGTTTCTCTCTGTGACTGCGGTCAGTCAGTCTCTCTCTCTCTCTCTTTGTGAGTGGTCAGTCAGTCTCTCTCTCTCTGTGTGACTGTGGTCAGTCAGTCTCTCTCTCTCTCTCTCTTTGTGAGTGTGGTCAGTCAGTCTCTCTCTCTGTGTGAGTGTGGTCAGTCAGTTTCTCTCTCTCTCTCTCTCTCTCTCTGTGTGACTGTGGTCAGTCAGTCTCTCTCTCTCTCTGTGTGACTGTGGTCAGGCAGTCTCTCTCTCTATCTCCATCTATGTGAGTGGTCCATCAGTCTCTCTCTCTGTGTGAGAGTGTGGTCAGTCAGTCTCTCTCTCTCTCGCTATGTGAGTGGTCAGTCAGTCTCTCTCTCTGTGTGAGTGTGGTCAGTCAGTTTCTCTCTCTCTCTCTCTCTATGTGAGTGGTCAGTCAGTCTCTCTCTGTGCGAGTGTGGTCAGTCAGTTTCTCTCTGTGTGAGTGTGGTCAGTCAGTTTCTCCCTTTGTGAGTCTGGTCAGTCAGTCTCTCTCTATGTGTGAGTGTGGTCAGTCAGTTTCTCTCTGTGTGAGTGTGGTCAGTCAGTCTCTCTCTCTCTCTCTATGTGAGTGGTCAGTCAGTCTCTCTCTCTCTCTGTGAGTGTGGTCAGTCAGTTTCTCTCTGTGTGAGTGTGGTCAGCCAGTCTCTCTCTCTCTCTCTCTCTATGTGAGTGGTCAGTCAGTCTCTCTCTCTGTGTGAGTGTGGTCAGTCAGTTTCTCTGTGTGTGTGTGGTCAGTCAGTCTCTCTCTCTCACTCTCTCTCTCTCTATGTGAGTGGTCAGTCAGTCTCTCTCTCTGTGTGAGTGTGGTCAGTCAGTTTCTCTCTCTGTGTGAGTGTGGTCAGTCTCTCTCTCTCTCTCTCTATGTGAGTGGTCAGTCAGTCTCTCTCTGTGTGAGTGTGGTCAGTCAGTTTCTCTCTGTGTGAGTGTGGTCAGTCAGTCTCTCTCTCTCTGTGAGTGGTCAGTCAGTCTCTCTCTCTCTGTGTGAGTGTGGTCAGTCAGTTTCTCTCTGTGTGACTGCAGTCAGTCAGTCTCTCTCTCTCTCTCTCTCTCTATGTGAGTGGTCAGTCAGTCTCTCTCTCTATGTGAGTGGTCAGTCAGTCTCTCTCTCTCTGTGTGAGTGTGGTCAGTCAGTTTCTCTCTGTGTGAGTGTGGTCAGTCAGTCTCTCTCTCTCTCTCTCTCTCTATGTGAGTGGTCAGTCAGTCTCTCTCTCTATGTGAGTGGTCAGTCAGTCTCTCTCTCTCTGTGTGAGTGTGGTCAGTTTCTCTCTGTGTGAGTGTGGTCAGTCAGTCTCTCTCTTTGTGAGTGTGGTCAGTCAGTCTCTCTCTCTCTCTCTCTCTATGTGAGTGGTCAGTCAGTCTCTCTCTGTGTGAGTGTGATCAGTCAGTTTCTCTCTGTGTGAGTGTGGTCAGTCAGTCTCTCTCTCTCTCTCTGTGTGAGTGTGGTCAGTCAGTTTCTCTCTGTGTGAGTGTGGTCAGTCAGTCTCTCTCTCCCTCTCTATGTGAGTGGTCAGTCAGTCTCTCTCTCTCTATGTGAGTGTGGTCAGTCAGTTTCTCTCTCTGTGAGTGTGGTCAGTCAGTTTCTCTCTCTGTGTGAGTGGTCAGTCAGTCAGTTTCTCTCTGTGTGAGTGTGGCCAGTCAGTCTCTCTCTCTGTGTGAGTGTGGTCAGTCAGTTTCTCTCTCTCTCTCTCTCTCTATGTGAATGGTCAGTCAGTCTCTCTCTTTGTGAGTGTGGTCAGTCAGTCTCTCTCTCTCTGTGAGTGGTCAGCAAGTCCCTCTCTCTCTCTCTCTCTCTCTATGTGAGTGGTCAGTCAGTCTCTCTCTCTTTGTGAGTGTGGTCAGTCAGTCTCTCTCTCTATGTGAGTGGTCAGTCAGTCTCTCTCTCTCTCTCTGTGTGTGTGGTCAGTCAGTCTCTCTCTCTCTCTCTCTGTGTGAGTGGTCAGTCAGTTTCTCTCTGTGTGTGTGTGGTCAGTCAGATTCTCTCTGTGTGAGTGTGGTCAGTCAATCTCTCTCTCTCTCTCTCTCTCTCTCTCTCTCTCTATGTGAGTGGTCAGTCAGTCTCTCTCACTCTGTGAGTGGTCAGTCAGTCTCTCTCTCTCTGTGTGAGTGTGGTCAGTCAGTCTCTCTCTCTCTCTCAATGTGAGTGGTCAGTCAGTCTCTCTCTCTGTGTGAGTGTGGTCAGTCAGTCTCTCTCTCTCTCTATGTGAGTGGTCAGTCAGTCCCTCTCTCTGTGTGAGTGTGGTCAGTCAGTCCCTCTCTCTGTGTGAGTGTGGTCAGTCAGTTTCTCTCTGTGTGAGTGTGGTCAGTCAGTCTCTCTCTCTCTATGTGAGTGGTCAGTCAGTCTCTCTCTCTCCCTCTCTTTGTGCGTGTGGTCAGTCAGTCTCTCTCTCTTTGTGAGTGTGGTCAGTCAGTCTCTCTCTCTTTGTGAGTGTGGTCAGTCAGTCTCTCTCTCTGTGTGAGTGTGGTCAGTCAGTTTCTCTCTTTGTGAGTGTGGTCAGACAGTCTCTCTCTCTCTCTGTCTTTGTGAGTGCAGTCAGTCAGTTTCTCTCTGTGTGACTGCGGTCAGTCAGTCTCTCTCTCTCTCTCTTTGTGAGTGGTCAGTCAGTCTCTCTCTCTGTGTGTGTGGTCAGTCAGTTTCTCTCTGTGTGACTGTGGTCAGTCAGTCTCTCTCTCTCTCTTTGTGAGTGTGGTCAGTCAGTCTCTCTCTCTCTCTCTGTGAGTGTGGTCAGTCAGTTTCTCTCTCTCTCTCTCTCTCTCTCTCTGTGTGACTGTGGTCAGTCAGTCTCTCTCTCTCTCTGTATGACTGTGGTCAGTCAGTCTCTCTCTCTATCTATATCTATGTGAGTGGGCAGTCAGTCTCTCTGTGTGAGTGTGGTCAGTCAGATTCTCTCTCTGTGTGAGTGTGGTCAGTCAGATTCTCTCTCTGTGACTGCGGTCAGTCAGTCTCTCTCTCTCTCTCTTTGTGAGTGGTCAGTCAGTCTCTCTCTCTCTGTGTGAGTGTGGTTGGTCAGTTTCTCTCTGTGTGACTGTGGTCAGTCAGTCTCTCTCTCTCTCTCTCTTTGTGAGTGTGGTCAGTCAGTCTCTCTCTCTGTGTGAGTGTGGTCAGTCAGTTTCTCTCTCTCTCTCTCTCTCTCTCTCTCTCTCTCTCTGTGTGACTGTGGTCAGTCAGTCTCTCTCTCTCTCTGTGTGACTGTGGTCAGTCAGTCTCTCTCTCTATCTATGTGAGTGGTCAGTCAGTCTCTCTCTCTGTGTGAGAGTGTGGTCAGTCAGTCTCTCTCTCTCTCGCTATGTGAGTGGTCAGTCAGTCTCTCTCTCTGTGTGAGTGTGGTCAGTCAGTCTCTCTCTCTGTGAGAGTGGTCAGTCAGTTTCTCTCTGTGTGAGTGTTGTCAGTCAGTCTCTCTCTCTATGCGAGTGGTCAGTAAGTCTCTCTCTCTATGCGAGTGGTCAGTAAGTCTCTCTCTGTGTGAGTGCGGTCAGTCAGTCTCTCTCTCTGTGTGAGTGTGGTCAGTCAGTTTCTCTCTGTGTGAGTGTGGTCAGTCAGTCTCTCTCTCTCTATGTGAGTGGTCAGTCAGTCTCTCTCTCTCTCTATGTGAGTGGTCAGTCAGTCTCTCTCTGTGTGAGTGTGGTCAGTCAGTTTCTCTCTGTGTAAGTGTGGTCAGTCAGTCTGTCTCTCTCTCTCTCTCTCTATGTGAGTGGTCAGTCAGTCTCTCTCTCTGTGGGAGTGGTCAGTCAGTCTCTCTCTCTGTGGGAGTGGTCAGTCAGTCTCTCTCTCTCTCTGTGAGTGTGGTCAGTCAGTTTCTCTCTGTGTGAGTGTGGTCAGTCAGTTTCTCTCTGTGTGAGTGTGGTCAGTCAGTCTCTCTCTCTCTCTGTCTTTGTGAGTGTAGTCAGTCAATTTCTCTCTGTGTGACTGTGGTCAGTCAGTCTCTCTCTCTCTCTCTTTGTGAGTGGTCAGTCAGTCTCTCTCTCTCTCTCTATGTGAGTGGTCAGTCAGTCTCTCTCTCTGTGAGTGTGGTCAGTCAGTCTCTCTCTCTCTCTGTGAGTGTGGTCAGTAAGTCCCTCTCTCTCTCTATGTGAGTGGTCAGTCAGTCAGTTTCTCTCTCTCTGTGTGAGTGTGGTCAGTCAGTTTCTCTCTCTCTCTGTGAGTGTGGTCAGTAAGTCCCTCTCTCTCTCTATGTGAGTGGTCAGTCAGTCAGTTTCTCTCTCTCTGTGTGAGTGTGGTCAGTCAGTTTCTCTCTCTCTCTGTGAGTGTGGTCAGTCAGTCTCTCTCTCTCTGTGAGTGGTCAGTCAGTTTCTCTCTCTCTCTGTGAGTGTGGTCAGTCAGTCTCTCTCTCTATGTGAGTGGTCAGTCAGTCAGTTTCTCTCTCTCTGTGAGTGGTCAGTAAGTCCCTCTCTCTCTCTGTGAGTGTGGTCAGTCAGTCTCTCTCTCTCTCTCTCTATGTGAGTGGTCAGTCAGTCTCTCTCTCTATGTGAGTGGTCAGTCAGTCTCTCTCTCTCTGTGAGTGGTCAGTCAGTCTCTCTCTCTCTCTCTCTATGTGAGTGGTCAGTCAGTCTCTCTCTCTATGTGAGTGGTCAGTCAGTCTCTCTCTCTATGTGAGTGGTCAGTCAGTCTCTCTCTCTATGTGAGTGGTCAGTCAGTCTCTCTCTCTGTGTGAGTGTGGTCAGTCAGTTTCTCTCTGTGTGACTGTGGTCAGTCAGTCTCTCTCTCTCTCTCTGTGTGACTGTGGTCAGTCAGTCTCTCTCTCTGTGTGAGTGTGGTCAGTCAGTTTCTCTCTGTGTGACTGTGGTCAGTCAGTCTCTCTCTCTCTCTCTGTGTGACTGTGGTCAGTCAGTCTCTCTCTCTGTGTGAGTGTGGTCAGTCAGTTTCTCTCTCTCTCTGTGTGTGTGTGGTCAGTCAGTCTCTCTCTCTCACTCTCTCTCTCTCTATGTGAGTGGTCAGTCAGTCTCTCTCTCTGTGTGAGTGTGGTCAGTCAGTTTCTCTCTCTGTGTGAGTGTGGTCAGTCTCTCTCTCTCTCTCTCTATGTGAGTGGTCAGTCAGTCTCTCTCTCTGTGTGAGTGTGGTCAGTCAGTCTCTCTCTCTCTCTCTACGTGAGTGGTCAGTCAGTCTCTCTCTCTGTGTGAGTGCGGTCAGTCAGTTTCTCTCTGTGTGAGTGTGGTCAGTCAGTCTCTCTCTCTCTCTCTCTCTCTCAATGTGAGTGGTCAGTCAGTCTCTCTCTCTATGTGAGTGGTCAGTCAGTCTCTCTCTGTGTGAGTGTGGTCAGTCAGTCTCTCTCTCTCTCTCTCTATGTGAGTGGTCAGTCAGTCTCTCTCTCTATGTGAGTGGTCAGTCAGTCTCTCTCTCTATGTGAGTGGTCAGTCAGTTTCTCTCTGTGTGAGTGTGGTCAGTCAGTCTCTCTCTCTCTCTATGTGAGTGTGGTCAGTCAGTTTCTCTCTTTGTGAGTGTGGTCAGTCAGTCTCTCTCTCTCTCTCTCTCTCTCTATGTGAGTGGTCAGTCAGTCTCTCTCTGTGTGAGTGTGGTCAGTCAGTTTCTCTCTGTGTGAGTGTGGTCAGTCAGTCTCTCTCTCTCTCTCTGCGTGAGTGGTCAGTCAGTCTCTCTCTCTGTGTGAGTGTGGTCAGTCAGTCAGTCTCTCTCTCTCTCTCTCTATGTGAGTGGTCAGTCAGTCTCTCTCTCTGTGTGAGTGTGGTCAGTCAGTTTCTCTCTGTGTGAGTGTGGTCAGTCAGTCTCTCTCTCTCTCTCTATGTGAGTGGTCAGTCAGTCTCTCTCTCTCTATGTGAGTGTGGTCAATCAGTTTCTCTCTCTGTGAGTGTGGTCAGTCAGTTTCTCTCTCTGTGAGTGTGGTGAGTCAGTCTCTCTCTCTCTCTCTCGATGTGAGTGGTCAGTCAGTCTCTCTGTGTGAGTGTGGTCAGTCAGTCTCTCTCTCTATGTGAGTGTGGTCAGTCAGTCTCTCTCTCTGTGTGAGTGTGGTCAGTCAGTTTCTCTCTCTCTCTCTCTCTCTCTCTCGAGTGTGGTCAGTCAGTCTCTCTCTCTATGTGAGTGGTCAGTCAGTCTCTCTCTCTCCCTCTCTTTGTGCGTGTGGTCAGTCAGTCTCTCTCTCTTTGTGAGTGTGGTCAGTCAGTCTCTCTCTCTTTGTGAGTGTGGTCAGTCAGTCTCTCTCTCTGTGTGAGTGTGGTCAGTCAGTTTCTCTCTTTGTGAGTGTGGTCAGACAGTCTCTCTCTCTCTCTGTCTTTGTGAGTGCAGTCAGTCAGTTTCTCTCTGTGTGACTGCGGTCAGTCAGTCTCTCTCTCTCTCTCTTTGTGAGTGGTCAGTCAGTCTCTCTCTCTGTGTGTGTGGTCAGTCAGTTTCTCTCTGTGTGACTGTGGTCAGTCAGTCTCTCTCTCTCTCTTTGTGAGTGTGGTCAGTCAGTCTCTCTCTCTCTCTCTGTGAGTGTGGTCAGTCAGTTTCTCTCTCTCTCTCTCTCTCTCTCTCTGTGTGACTGTGGTCAGTCAGTCTCTCTCTCTCTCTGTATGACTGTGGTCAGTCAGTCTCTCTCTCTATCTATATCTATGTGAGTGGGCAGTCAGTCTCTCTGTGTGAGTGTGGTCAGTCAGATTCTCTCTCTGTGTGAGTGTGGTCAGTCAGATTCTCTCTCTGTGACTGCGGTCAGTCAGTCTCTCTCTCTCTCTCTTTGTGAGTGGTCAGTCAGTCTCTCTCTCTCTGTGTGAGTGTGGTTGGTCAGTTTCTCTCTGTGTGACTGTGGTCAGTCAGTCTCTCTCTCTCTCTCTCTTTGTGAGTGTGGTCAGTCAGTCTCTCTCTCTGTGTGAGTGTGGTCAGTCAGTTTCTCTCTCTCTCTCTCTCTCTCTCTCTCTCTCTCTCTGTGTGACTGTGGTCAGTCAGTCTCTCTCTCTCTCTGTGTGACTGTGGTCAGTCAGTCTCTCTCTCTATCTATGTGAGTGGTCAGTCAGTCTCTCTCTCTGTGTGAGAGTGTGGTCAGTCAGTCTCTCTCTCTCTCGCTATGTGAGTGGTCAGTCAGTCTCTCTCTCTGTGTGAGTGTGGTCAGTCAGTCTCTCTCTCTGTGAGAGTGGTCAGTCAGTTTCTCTCTGTGTGAGTGTTGTCAGTCAGTCTCTCTCTCTATGCGAGTGGTCAGTAAGTCTCTCTCTCTATGCGAGTGGTCAGTAAGTCTCTCTCTGTGTGAGTGCGGTCAGTCAGTCTCTCTCTCTGTGTGAGTGTGGTCAGTCAGTTTCTCTCTGTGTGAGTGTGGTCAGTCAGTCTCTCTCTCTCTATGTGAGTGGTCAGTCAGTCTCTCTCTCTCTCTATGTGAGTGGTCAGTCAGTCTCTCTCTGTGTGAGTGTGGTCAGTCAGTTTCTCTCTGTGTAAGTGTGGTCAGTCAGTCTGTCTCTCTCTCTCTCTCTCTATGTGAGTGGTCAGTCAGTCTCTCTCTCTGTGGGAGTGGTCAGTCAGTCTCTCTCTCTGTGGGAGTGGTCAGTCAGTCTCTCTCTCTCTCTGTGAGTGTGGTCAGTCAGTTTCTCTCTGTGTGAGTGTGGTCAGTCAGTTTCTCTCTGTGTGAGTGTGGTCAGTCAGTCTCTCTCTCTCTCTGTCTTTGTGAGTGTAGTCAGTCAATTTCTCTCTGTGTGACTGTGGTCAGTCAGTCTCTCTCTCTCTCTCTTTGTGAGTGGTCAGTCAGTCTCTCTCTCTCTCTCTATGTGAGTGGTCAGTCAGTCTCTCTCTCTGTGAGTGTGGTCAGTCAGTCTCTCTCTCTCTCTGTGAGTGTGGTCAGTAAGTCCCTCTCTCTCTCTATGTGAGTGGTCAGTCAGTCAGTTTCTCTCTCTCTGTGTGAGTGTGGTCAGTCAGTTTCTCTCTCTCTCTGTGAGTGTGGTCAGTAAGTCCCTCTCTCTCTCTATGTGAGTGGTCAGTCAGTCAGTTTCTCTCTCTCTGTGTGAGTGTGGTCAGTCAGTTTCTCTCTCTCTCTGTGAGTGTGGTCAGTCAGTCTCTCTCTCTCTGTGAGTGGTCAGTCAGTTTCTCTCTCTCTCTGTGAGTGTGGTCAGTCAGTCTCTCTCTCTATGTGAGTGGTCAGTCAGTCAGTTTCTCTCTCTCTGTGAGTGGTCAGTAAGTCCCTCTCTCTCTCTGTGAGTGTGGTCAGTCAGTCTCTCTCTCTCTCTCTCTATGTGAGTGGTCAGTCAGTCTCTCTCTCTATGTGAGTGGTCAGTCAGTCTCTCTCTCTCTGTGAGTGGTCAGTCAGTCTCTCTCTCTCTCTCTCTATGTGAGTGGTCAGTCAGTCTCTCTCTCTATGTGAGTGGTCAGTCAGTCTCTCTCTCTATGTGAGTGGTCAGTCAGTCTCTCTCTCTATGTGAGTGGTCAGTCAGTCTCTCTCTCTGTGTGAGTGTGGTCAGTCAGTTTCTCTCTGTGTGACTGTGGTCAGTCAGTCTCTCTCTCTCTCTCTGTGTGACTGTGGTCAGTCAGTCTCTCTCTCTGTGTGAGTGTGGTCAGTCAGTTTCTCTCTGTGTGACTGTGGTCAGTCAGTCTCTCTCTCTCTCTCTGTGTGACTGTGGTCAGTCAGTCTCTCTCTCTGTGTGAGTGTGGTCAGTCAGTTTCTCTCTCTCTCTGTGTGTGTGTGGTCAGTCAGTCTCTCTCTCTCACTCTCTCTCTCTCTATGTGAGTGGTCAGTCAGTCTCTCTCTCTGTGTGAGTGTGGTCAGTCAGTTTCTCTCTCTGTGTGAGTGTGGTCAGTCTCTCTCTCTCTCTCTCTATGTGAGTGGTCAGTCAGTCTCTCTCTCTGTGTGAGTGTGGTCAGTCAGTCTCTCTCTCTCTCTCTACGTGAGTGGTCAGTCAGTCTCTCTCTCTGTGTGAGTGCGGTCAGTCAGTTTCTCTCTGTGTGAGTGTGGTCAGTCAGTCTCTCTCTCTCTCTCTCTCTCTCAATGTGAGTGGTCAGTCAGTCTCTCTCTCTATGTGAGTGGTCAGTCAGTCTCTCTCTGTGTGAGTGTGGTCAGTCAGTCTCTCTCTCTCTCTCTCTATGTGAGTGGTCAGTCAGTCTCTCTCTCTATGTGAGTGGTCAGTCAGTCTCTCTCTCTATGTGAGTGGTCAGTCAGTTTCTCTCTGTGTGAGTGTGGTCAGTCAGTCTCTCTCTCTCTCTATGTGAGTGTGGTCAGTCAGTTTCTCTCTTTGTGAGTGTGGTCAGTCAGTCTCTCTCTCTCTCTCTCTCTCTCTATGTGAGTGGTCAGTCAGTCTCTCTCTGTGTGAGTGTGGTCAGTCAGTTTCTCTCTGTGTGAGTGTGGTCAGTCAGTCTCTCTCTCTCTCTCTGCGTGAGTGGTCAGTCAGTCTCTCTCTCTGTGTGAGTGTGGTCAGTCAGTCAGTCTCTCTCTCTCTCTCTCTATGTGAGTGGTCAGTCAGTCTCTCTCTCTGTGTGAGTGTGGTCAGTCAGTTTCTCTCTGTGTGAGTGTGGTCAGTCAGTCTCTCTCTCTCTCTCTATGTGAGTGGTCAGTCAGTCTCTCTCTCTCTATGTGAGTGTGGTCAATCAGTTTCTCTCTCTGTGAGTGTGGTCAGTCAGTTTCTCTCTCTGTGAGTGTGGTGAGTCAGTCTCTCTCTCTCTCTCTCGATGTGAGTGGTCAGTCAGTCTCTCTGTGTGAGTGTGGTCAGTCAGTCTCTCTCTCTATGTGAGTGTGGTCAGTCAGTCTCTCTCTCTGTGTGAGTGTGGTCAGTCAGTTTCTCTCTCTCTCTCTCTCTCTCTCTCGAGTGTGGTCAGTCAGTCTCTCTCTCTGTGTGAGTGTGGTCAGTCAGTTTCTCTCTCTCTCTCTCTCTCTCTCTCTCTCTCGAGTGTGGTCAGTCAGTCTCTCTCTTTGTGAGTGTGGTCAGTCAGTCTCTCTCTCTCTGTGAGTGGTCAGTCAGTCTCTCTCTCTCTCTCTCTGTGTGAGTGGTCAGTCAGTCTCTCTCTCTCTGTGAGTGGTCAGTCAGTCTCTCTCTCTCTGTGTGAGTGTGGTCAGTCAGTTTCTCTCTGTGTAAGTGTGGTCAGTCAGTCTCTCTCTCTCTCTCTCTCTATGTGAGTGGTCAGTCAGTCTCTCTCTCTGTGTGAGTGTGGTCAGTCTCTCTCTCTCTCTCTCTCTCTCTCTGTGTGAGTGGTCAGTCAGTCTCTCTCTCTCTGTGAGTGGTCAGTCAGTCTCTCTCTCTCTGTGTGAGTGTGGTCAGTCAGTTTCTCTCTGTGTAAGTGTGGTCAGTCAGTCTCTCTCTCTCTCTCTCTCTCTATGTGAGTGGTCAGTCAGTCTCTCTCTCTGTGTGAGTGTGGTCAGTCTCTCTCTCTCTCTCTCTCTCTCTCTCGAGTGTGGTCAGTCAGTCTCTCTCTCTCTGTGAGTGGTCAGTCAGTCTCTCTCTCTCTCTCTCTGTGTGAGTGGTCAGTCAGTCTCTCTCTCTCTATGAGTGGTCAGTCAGTCTCTCTCTCTCTGTGTGAGTGTGGTCAGTCAGTTTCTCTCTGTGTAAGTGTGGTCAGTCAGTCTCTCTCTCTCTCTCTCTCTATGTGAGTGGTCAGTCAGTCCCTGTCTCTGTGTGAGTGTGGTCAGTCAGTCCCTCTCTCTGTGTGACTGTGGTCAGTCAGTCTCTCTCTCTCTATGTGAGTGGTCAGTCAGTCTCTCTCTCTCCCTCTCTTTGTGCGTGTGGTCAGTCAGTCTCTCTCTCTTTGTGAGTGTGGTCAGTCAGTCTCTCTCTCTGTGTGAGTGTGGTCAGTCAGTTTCTCTCTTTGTGAGTGTGGTCAGACAGTCTTTCTCTCTCTGTCTTTGTGAGTGGTCAGTCAGTCTCTCTCTCTGTGTGTGTAGTCAGTCAGTTTCTCTCTGTGTGACTGCGGTCAGTCAGTCTCTCTCTCTCTCTCTTTGTGAGTGGTCAGTCAGTCTCTCTCTCTGTGTGTGTGGTCAGTCAGTTTCTCTCTGTGTGACTGTGGTCAGTCAGTCTCTCTCTCTGTGTGTGAGTGTGGTTGGTCAGTTTCTCTCTGTGTGACTGTGGTCAGTCAGTCTCTCTCTCTCTCTTTGTGAGTGTGGTCAGTCAGTCTCTCTCTCTGTGTGAGTGTGGTCAGTCAGTTTCTCTCTCTCTCTCTCTCTCTCTCTCTGTGTGACTGTGGTCAGTCAGTCTCTCTCTCTCTCTGTGTGACTGTGGTCAGTCAGTCTCTCTCTCTATCTCTATCTATGTGAGTGGTCAGTCAGTCTCTCTCTGTGTGAGTGTGGTCAGTCAGTCTCTCTCTCTGTGTGAGTGTGGTCAGTCAGTTTCTCTCTGTGTGACTGCGGTCAGTCAGTCTCTCTCTCTCTCTCTCTTTGTGAGTGGTCAGTCAGTCTCTCTCTCTCTGTGTGAGTGTGGTTGGTCAGTTTCTCTCTGTGTGACTGTGGTCAGTCAGTCTCTCTCTCTCTCTCTCTTTGTGAGTGTGGTCAGTCAGTCTCTCTCTCTGTGTGAGTGTGGTCAGTCAGTTTCTCTCTCTCTCTCTCTCTTTCTCTCTCTGTGTGACTGTGGTCAGTCAGTCTCTCTCTCTCTCTGTGTGACTGTGGTCAGTCAGTCTCTCTCTCTATCTCTATCTATGTGAGCGGTCAGTCAGTCTCTCTCTCTGTGTGAGAGTGTGGTCAGTCAGTCTCTCTCTCTCTCTGTGAGAGTGGGCAGTCAGTTTCTCTCTGAGTGTTGTCAGTCAGTCTCTCTCTCTATGCGAGTGGTCAGTAAGTCTCTCTCTGTGTGAGTGCGGTCAGTCAGTCTCTCTCTCTGTGTGAGTGTGGTCAGTCAGTTTCTCTCTGTGTGAGTGTGGTCAGTCAGTCACTCTCTCTCTCTCTCTCTCTCTCTCTCGATGTGAGTGGTCAGTCATCTCTCTGTCTGTGTGAGTGTGGTCAGTCAGTTTCTCTCTCTGTGTGAGTGTATCTCTCTGTGTGAGTGTGGTCAGTCAGTCTCTCTCTCTCTCTCTCTGTGAGTGGTCAGTCAGTCTCTCTCTCTGTGTGAGTGTGGTCAGTCAGTTTCTCTCTCCGTGAGTGTGGTCAGTCAGTTTCTCTCTGTGTGAGTGTGGTCAGTCAGTCTCTCTCTCTCTGTGAGTGTGGTCAGTCAGTTTCTCTCTGTGTAAGTGTGGTCAGTCAGTCAGTCTCTCTCTCTCTCTCTCTATGTGAGTGGTCAGTCAGTCTCTCTCTCTGTGGGAGTGGTCAGTCAGTCTCTCTCTCTGTGGGAGTGGTCAGTCAGTCTCTCTCTCTCTGAGAGTGTGGTCAGTCAGTTTGTGTGAGTGTGGTCAGTCAGTTTCTCTCTCTCTCTCTCTTTGTGAGTGTGGTCAGTCAGTCTCTCTCTCTGTGTGAGTGTGGTCAGTCAGTTTCTCTCTCTGTGAGTGTGGTGAGTCAGTCTCTCTCTCTCTCTCTCTATGTGAGTGGTCAGTCAGTCAGTTTCTCTCTGTGTGAGTGTGGTCAGTCAGTCTCTCTCTCTCTGTGAGTGTGGTCAGTCAGTTTCTCTCTGTGTGAGTGTGGTCAGTCAGTCTCTCTCTCTCTGTGAGTGTGGTCAGTCAGTTTCTCTCTGTGTAAGTGTGGTCAGTCAGTCAGTCTCTCTCTCTCTCTCTCTATGTGAGTGGTCAGTCAGTCTCTCTCTCTGTGGGAGTGGTCAGTCAGTCTCTCTCTCTGTGGGAGTGGTCAGTCAGTCTCTCTCTCTCTGAGAGTGTGGTCAGTCAGTTTGTGTGAGTGTGGTCAGTCAGTTTCTCTCTCTCTCTCTCTTTGTGAGTGTGGTCAGTCAGTCTCTCTCTCTGTGTGAGTGTGGTCAGTCAGTCTCTCTCTCTCTGTGAGTGGTCAGTAAGTCCCTCTCTCTCTCTGTGTGAGTGGTCAGTCAGTTTCTCTCTCTCTGTGTGAGTGTGGTCAGTCAGTCTCTCTCTCTCTGTGAGTGGTCAGTAAGTCCCTCTCTCTCTCTGTGTGAGTGGTCAGTCAGTCTCTCTCTCTCTGTGTGAGTGTGGTCAGTCAGTTTCTCTCTGTGTAAGTGTGGTCAGTCAGTCTCTCTCTCTCTCTCTATGTGAGTGGTCAGTCAGTCTCTCTCTCTCTGTGAGTGGTCAGTCAGTCTCTCTCTCTCTGTGTGAGTGTGGTCAGTCAGTTTCTCTCTGTGTAAGTGTGGTCAGTCAGTCTCTCTCTCTCTCTCTATGTGAGTGGTCAGTCAGTCCCTCTCTCTGTGTGAGTGTGGTCAGTCAGTCCCTCTCTCTGTGTGAGTGTGGTCAGTCAGTTTCTCTCTGTGTGAGTGTGGTCAGTCAGTCTCTCTCTCTCTATGTGAGTGGTCAGTCAGTCTCTCTCTCTCCCTCTCTTTGTGCGTGTGGTCAGGCAGTCTCTCTCTCTTTGTGAGTGTGGTCAGTCAGTCTCTCTCTCTGTGTGAGTGTGGTCAGTCAGTCTCTCTCTTTGTGAGTGTGGTCAGACAGTCTCTCTCTCTCTCTGTTTTTGTGAGTGTAGTCAGTCAGTTTCTCTCTGTGTGACTGCGGTCAGTCAGTCTCTCTCTCTCTCTCTTTGTGAGTGGTCAGTCAGTCTCTCTCTCTGTGTGTGTGGTCAGTCAGTTTCTCTCTGTGTGACTGTGGTCAGTCAGTCTCTCTCTCTGTGTGTGAGTGTGGTTGGTCAGTTTCTCTCTGTGTGACTGTGGTCAGTCAGTCTCTCTCTCTCTCTTTGTGAGTGTGGTCAGTCAGTCTCTCTCTCTGTGTGAGTGTGGTCAGTCAGTTTCTCTCTCTCTCTCTCTCTCTCTGTGTGACTGTGGTCAGTCAGTCTCTCTCTCTCTCTGTGTGACTGTGGTCAGTCAGTCTCTCTATCTCTATCTATGTGAGTGGTCAGTCAGTCTCTCTCTGTGTGAGTGTGGTCAGTCAGTCTCTCTCTCTGTGTGAGTGTGGTCAGTCAGTTTCTCTCTGTGTGACTGCGGTCAGTCAGTCTCTCTCTCTCTCTCTTTGTGAGTGGTCAGTCAGTCTCTCTCTCTCTGTGTGAGTGTGGTTGGTCAGTTTCTCTCTGTGTGACTGTGGTCAGTCAGTCTCTCTCTCTCTCTCTCTTTGTGAGTGTGGTCAGTCAGTCTCTCTCTCTGTGTGAGTGTGGTCAGTCAGTTTCTCTCTCTCTCTCTCTCTCTCTCTGTGTGACTGTGGTCAGTCAGTCTCTCTCTCTCTCTGTGTGACTGTGGTCAGTCAGTCTCTCTCTCTATCTCTATCTATGTGAGCGGTCAGTCAGTCTCTCTCTCTGTGTGAGAGTGTGGTCAGTCAGTCTCTCTCTCTCTCTGTGAGAGTGGTCAGTCAGTTTCTCTCTGAGTGTTGTCAGTCAGTCTCTCTCTCTATGCGAGTGGTCAGTAAGTCTCTCTCTGTGTGAGTGCGGTCAGTCAGTCTCTCTCTCTGTGTGAGTGTGGTCAGTCAGTTTCTCTCTGTGTGAGTGTGGTCAGTCAGTCACTCTCTCTCTCTCTCTCTCTCTCGATGTGAGTGGTCAGTCATCTCTCTGTCTGTGTGAGTGTGGTCAGTCAGTTTCTCTCTCTGTGTGAGTGTATCTCTCTGTGTGAGTGTGGTCAGTCAGTCTCTCTCTCTCTCTCTATGTGAGTGGTCAGTCAGTCTCTCTCTCTGTGTGAGTGTGGTCAGTCAGTCAGTCTCTCTCTCTCTATGTGAGTGGTCAGTCAGTCTCTCTCTCTGTGGGAGTGGTCAGTCAGTCTCTCTCTCTGTGGGAGTGGTCAGTCAGTCTCTCTCTCTCTGAGAGTGTGGTCAGTCAGTTTGTGTGAGTGTGGTCAGTCAGTTTCTCTCTCTCTCTCTCTTTGTGAGTGTGGTCAGTCAGTCTCTCTCTCTGTGTGAGTGTGGTCAGTCAGTTTCTCTCTTTGTGAGTGTGGTCAGTCAGTCTCTCTCTCTCTCTCTGTCTTTGTGAGTGTAGTCAGTCAATTTCTCTCTGTGTGACTGTGGTCAGTCAGTCTCTCTCTCTCTCTCTATGTGAGTGGTCAGTCAGTCTCTCTCTCTCTCTATGTGAGTGGTCAGTCAGTCTCTCTCTCTCTCGATGTGAGTGGTCAGTCAGTCTCTCTCTCTCTCGATGTGAGTGGTCAGTCAGTCTCTCTCTCTCTCCATGTGAGTGTGGTCAGTTAGTTTCTCTCTGTGAGAGTGTGGTCAGTCAATATCTCTCTCTCTCTCTATGTGAGTGGTCAGTCAGTCTCTCTCTCTGTGTGAGTGTGGTCAGTCAGTTTCTCTCTCTGTGTGAGTGTGGTCAGTCAGTTTCTCAATCTGTGTGAGTGTGGTCAGTCAGTCTCTCTCTCTCCCTCTGTGTGAGTGTGGTCAGTCAGTCTCTCTCTCTCTCTCTCTGTGGGAGTGGTCAGTCAGTCTCTCTCTCTGTGTGAGTGTGGTCAGTCAGTTTCTCTCTGTGCGAGTGTGGTCAGTCAGTCTCTCTCTCTCTCTATGTGAGTGGTCAGTCAGTCTCTCTCTGTGTGAGTGTGGTCAGTCAGTCTCTCTCTCTCTCTCTACGTGAGTGGTCAGTCAGTCTCTCTCTCTGTGTGAGTGTGGTCAGTCAGTTTCTCTCTGTGTGAGTGTGGTCAGTCAGTCTCTCTCTCTCTCTCTCTCTCGATGTGAGTGGTCAGTCAGTCTCTCTCTGTGTGAGTGTGGTCAGTCAGTTTCTCCCTCTGTGAGTGTAGTCAGTCAGTTTCTCTCTGTGTGACTGTGGTCAGTCAGTCTCTCTCTCTCTCTCTCTCTCTATGTGAGTGGTCAGTCAGTCTCTCTCTCTCTCTGTGTGAGAGTGTGGTCAGTCAGTTTCTCTCTCTCTCTCTCTTTGTGAGTGTGGTCAGTCAGTCTCTCTCTCTCTGAGTGTGGTCAGTCAGTTTCTCTCTTTGTGAGTGTGGTCATTCAGTCTCTCTCTCTCTCTCTGTCTTTGTGAGTGTAGTCAGTCAGTGTCTCTCTGAGTGACTGTGGTCAGTCAGTCTCTCTCTCTCTCTCTGTGTGACTGTGGTCAGTCAGTCTCTCTCTCTCTGTGTGAGTGTGGTCAGTCAGTTTCTCTCTCTCTCTGTGTGAGTGTGGTCAGTCAGTCTCTCTCTCTCTGTGACTGTGGTCAGTCTCTCTCTCTCTCTCTCTGTGAGTGGTCAGTCAGTCTCTCTCTCTCTCTCTCTATGTGAGTGGTCAGTCAGTCTCTCTCTGTGTGAGTGTGGTCAGTCAGTCTCTCTCTGTGCGAGTGTGGTCAGTCAGTCTCTCTCTGTGCGAGTGTGGTCAGTCAGTCTCTCTCTCTCTCTCTATGTGAGTGGTCAGTCAGTCTCTCTCTCTGTGTGAGTGTGGTCAGTCAGTTTCTCTCTCTCTGTGAGTATGGTCAGTCAGTCAGTCTCACTCTCTCTCTCTCTCTCTGTGTGACTGGTCAGTCAGTCTCTCTCTCTATGGGAGTGGTCAGTCAGTCTCTCTCTCTATGGGAGTGTGGTCAGTCAGTCTCTCTCTCTATGGGAGTGTGGTCAGTCAGTTTCTCTCTCTATGGGAGTGTGGTCAGTCAGTCTCTCTCTCTCTCTCTCTTTGTGAGTGTGGTCAGTCAGTCTCTCTCTCTGTGTGAGTGTGGTCAGTCAGTCTCTCTCTCTGTGTGAGTGTGGTCAGTCAGTTTCTCTCTCTCTCTCTTTGTGAGTGGTCAGTCAGTCTCTCTCTCTGTGTGAGTGTGGTTAGTCAGTTTCTCTCTGTGTGACTGTGGTCAGTCAGTCTCTCTCTCTCTCTCTCTTTGTGAGTGTGGTCAGTCAGTCTCTCTCTCTCTGTGTGAGTGTGGTCAGTCAGTTTCTCTCTGTGTGAGTGTGGTCAGTCAGTCTCCCTCTCTCGCTGTGTGAGTGGTCAGTCAGTCTCTCTCTCTCTCGATGTGAGTGGTCAGTCAGTCTCTCTCACTCTCTCTATGTGAGTGGTCAGTCAGTCTCTCTCTCTCTCTATGTGAGTGGTCAGTCAGTCTCTCTCTCTCTCGATGTGAGTGGTCAGTCAGTCTCTCTCTCTCTCGATGTGAGTGGTCAGTCAGTCTCTCTCTCTCTCGATGTGAGTGGTCAGTCAGTCTCTCTCTCTCTCGATGTGAGTGGTCAGTCAGTCTCTCTCTCTCTCCATGTGAGTGTGGTCAGTTAGTTTCTCTCTGTGAGAGTGTGGTCAGTCAATATCTCTCTCTCTCTCTATGTGAGTGGTCAGTCAGTCTCTCTCTCTGTGTGAGTGTGGTCAGTCAGTTTCTCTCTCTGTGAGTGTGGTCAGTCAGTTTCTCAATCTGTGTGAGTGTGGTCAGTCAGTCTCTCTCTCTCCCTCTGTGTGAGTGTGATCAGTCAGTCTCTCTCTCTCTCTCTCTGTGGGAGTGGTCAGTCAGTCTCTCTCTCTGTGTGAGTGTGGTCAGTCAGTTTCTCTCTGTGCGAGTGTGGTCAGTCAGTCTCTCTCTCTCTCTATGTGAGTGGTCAGTCAGTCTCTCTCTGTGTGAGTGTGGTCAGTCAGTCTCTCTCTCTCTCTCTACGTGAGTGGTCAGTCAGTCTCTCTCTCTGAGTGAGTGTGGTCAGTCAGTTTCTCTCTGTGTGAGTGTGGTCAGTCAGTCTCTCTCTCTCTCTCTCTCTCTCGATGTGAGTGGTCAGTCAGTCTCTCTCTGTGTGAGTGTGGTCAGTCAGTTTCTCCCTCTGTGAGTGTGGTCAGTCAGTTTCTCTCTGTGTGACTGTGGTCAGTCAGTCTCTCTCTCTCTCTCTATGTGAGTGGTCAGTCAGTCTCTCTCTCTCTCTGTGTGAGAGTGTGGTCAGTCAGTTTCTCTCTCTCTCTCTCTTTGTGAGTGTGGTCAGTCAGTCTCTCTCTCTCTGAGTGTGGTCAGTCAGTTTCTCTCTTTGTGAGTGTGGTCATTCAGTCTCTCTCTCTCTCTCTGTCTTTGTGAGTGTAGTCAGTCAGTGTCTCTCTGTGTGACTGTGGTCAGTCAGTCTCTCTCTCTCTGTGTGACTGTGGTCAGTCAGTCTCTCTCTCTCTGTGTGAGTGTGGTCAGTCAGTTTCTCTCTCTCTCTGTGTGAGTGTGGTCAGTCAGTCTCTCTCTCTCTGTGACTGTGGTCAGTCAGTCTCTCTCTCTCTGTGAGTGTGGTCAGTCAGTCTCTCTCTCTCTCTCTCTGTGAGTGGTCAGTCAGTCTCTCTCTCTCTCTCTCTATGTGAGTGGTCAGTCAGTCTCTCTCTCTGTGTGAGTGTGGTCAGTCAGTCTCTCTCTGTGCGAGTGTGGTCAGTCAGTCTCTCTCTCTCCATGTGAGTGGTCAGTCAGTCTCTCTCTCTGTGTGAGTGTGGTCAGTCAGTTTCTGTCTCTGAGTGTGGTCAGTCAGTCTCTCTCTCTGAGTGTGGTCAGTCAGTCTCTCTCTCTGAGTGTGGTCAGTCAGTCTCTCTCTCTCTCTCTATGTGAGTGGTCAGTCAGTCTCTCTCTCTCTCTCTATGTGAGTGGTCAGTCAGTCTCTCTCTGTGTGAGTGTGGTCAGTCAGTTTCTCTCTCTATGTGAGTGGTCAGTCAGTCTCTCTCTGTGTGAGTGTGGTCAGTCAGTCTCTCTCTCTCTCTCTGTGTGACTGGTCAGTCAGTCTCTCTCTCTATGGGAGTGGTCAGTCAGTCTCTCTCTCTATGGGAGTGTGGTCAGTCAGTCTCTCTCTCTATGGGAGTGTGGTCAGTCAGTTTCTCTCTCTATGGGAGTGTGGTCAGTCAGTCTCTCTCTCTCTCTCTCTTTGTGAGTGTGGTCAGTCAGTCTCTCTCTCTGTGTGAGTGTGGTCAGTCAGTTTCTCTCTGTGTGACTGTGGTCAGTCAGTCTCTCTCTCTCTCTCTTTGTGAGTGGTCAGTCAGTCTCTCTCTCTGTGTGAGTGTGGTTAGTCAGTTTCTCTCTGTGTGACTGTGGTCAGTCAGTCTCTCTCTCTCTCTCTCTTTGTGAGTGTGGTCAGTCAGTCTCTCTCTCTCTGTGTGAGTGTGGTCAGTCAGTTTCTCTCTGTGTGAGTGTGGTCAGTGAGTCTCCCTCTCTCGCTGTGTGAGTGTGGTCAGTCAGTCTCTCTCTCTCTCTCTCTCTCTCTCTGTGTGAGTGTGGTCAGTCAGTCTCTCTCTCTCTCTGTGTGAGTGTGGTCAGTCAGTCTCTCTATCTCTATCTATGTGAGTGGTCAGTCAGTCTCTCTCTCTGTGTGAGAGTGTGGTCAGTCAGTCTCTCTCACTCTCTCTATGTGAGTGGTCAGTCAGTCTCTCTCTCTCTCTATGTGAGTGGTCAGTCAGTCTCTCTCTCTGTGTGAGTGTGGTCAGTCAGTTCCTCTCTGTGTGAGTGTGGTCAGTCAGGCTCTCTCTCTCTCTCTCTCTATGTGAGTGGTCAGTCAGTCTCTCTCTCTGTGTGAGTGTGGTCAGTCAGTTTCTCTCTCTGTGTGAGTGTGGTCAGTCAGTTTCTCAATCTGTGTGAGTGTGGTCAGTCAGTTTCTCTCCCTGCGAGTGTGGTCAGTCAGTCTCTCTCTCTCTCTCTATGTGAGTGGTCAGTCAGTCTCTCTCTGTGTGAGTGTGGTCAGTCAGATTCTCTCTCTCTCTCTCTGTGGGAGTGGTCAGTCAGTCTCTCTCTCTGTGTGAGTGTGGTCAGTTAGTTTCTCTCTGTGCGAGTGTGGTCAGTCAGTCTCTCTCTCTCTCTGCATGTGAGTGGTCAGTCAGTCTCTCTCTCTGCATGTGAGTGGTCAGTCAGTCTCTCTCTCTATGTGTGAGTGTGGTCAGTCAGTTTCTCTCTCTCTCTCTCTCTATGTGAGTGGTCAGTCAGTCTCTCTCTGTGTGAGTGTGGGCAGTCAGTCTCTCTCTCTCTGTGTGAGTGTGGTCAGTCAGTTTCTCTCTCTCTCTCTCTCTATGTGAGTGGTCAGTCAGTCTCTCTCTCTGTGTGAGTGTGGTCAGTCAGTTTCTCTCTCTCTCTCTCTCTCTCTGAGTGGTCAGTCAGTCAGTCAGTCTCTCTCTCTCTATGTGAGTGGTCAGTCAGTCTCTCTCTGTGTGAGTGTGGTCAGTCAGTCACTCTCTCTCTCTCTCTCTCTCTCTCTCTCTCTCTCTCTCTCTGAGTGGTCAGTCAGTCTCTCTCTCTGAGTGTGGTCAGTCAGTTTCTCTCTGTGAGTGTGGTCATTCAGTTTCTCTTTCTCTCTCTCTCTCTCTCTGTGTGAGTGTGGTCAGTCAGTCTCTCTCTCTCTGTGTGACTGTGGTCAGTCAGTCTCTCTCTCTCTCTCTGTGTGAATGTGGTCAGTCAGTCTCTCTCTGTGTGACTGTGGTCAGTCAGTCTCTCTCTCTCTGTGTGACTGTGGTCAGTCAGTCTCTCTCGCTCTCTCTGTGTGAGTGTGGTCAGTCAGTCTCTCTCTCTCTCTCTCTGTGTGAATGTGGTCAGTCAGTCTCTCTCTCTCTGTGTGACTGTGGTCAGTCAGTCTCTCTCTCTCTGTGTGACTGTGGTCAGTCAGTCTCTCTCTCTCTGTGTGACTGTGGTCAGTCAGTCTCTCTCTCTCTGTGTGACTGTGGTCAGTCAGTCTCTCTCTCTCTCTCTCTCTCTCTATGTGAGTGGTCAGTCAGTCTCTCTCTCTCTGTGTGAGTGTGGTCAGTCAGTTTCTCTCTCTGAGTGTGGTCAGTCAGTTTCTCTCTATGTGAGTGGTCAGTCAGTCTCTCTCTCTATGGGAGTGGTCAGTCAGTCTCTCTCTCTATGGGAGTGTGGTCAGTCAGTCTCTCTCTCTATGGGAGTGTGGTCAGTCAGTTTCTCTCTGTCTGAGTGTGGTCAGTCAGTCTCTCTCTCTTTGTGAGTGTGGTCAGTCAGTCTCTCTCTCTGTGTGAGTGTGGTCAGTCAGTTTCTCTCTCTCTCTCTCTCTTTGTGAGTGTGGTCAGTCAGTCTCTCTCTCTCTGTGTGACTGTGGTCAGTCAGTCTCTCTCTCTCTCTCTGTGTGAATGTGGTCAGTCAGTCTCTCTCTCTCTCTGTGACTGTGGTCAGTCAGTCTCTCTCTCTCTGTGTGACTGTGGTCAGTCAGTCTCTCTCGCTCTCTCTGTGTGAGTGTGGTCAGTCAGTCTCTCTCTCTCTCTCTCTCTGTGAATGTGGTCAGTCAGTCTCTCTCTCTCTGTGTGACTGTGGTCAGTCAGTCTCTCTCTCTCTGTGTGACTGTGGTCAGTCAGTCTCTCTCTCTCTGTGTGAGTGTGGTCAGTCACTCTCTCTCTCTCTCTCTCTCTATGTGAGTGGTCAGTCAGTCTCTCTCTCTCTGTGTGAGTGTGGTCAGTCAGTTTCTCTCTCTGTGTGAGTGTGGTCAGTCAGTTTCTCTCTGTGCGAGTGTGGTCAGTCAGTCTCTCTCTCTCTCTATGTGAGTGGTCAGTCAGTCTCTCTCTGTGTGAGTGTGGTCAGTCAGTCTCTCTCTCTCTCTCTACGTGAGTGGTCAGTCAGTCTCTCTCTCTGTGTGAGTGTGGTCAGTCAGTTTCTCTCTGTGTGAGTGTGGTCAGTCAGTCTCTCTCTCTCTCTCTCTCTCTCGATGTGAGTGGTCAGTCAGTCTCTCTCTGTGTGAGTGTGGTCAGTCAGTTTCTCCCTCTGTGAGTGTGGTCAGTCAGTTTCTCTCTGTGTGACTGTGGTCAGTCAGTCTCTCTCTCTCTCTCTATGTGAGTGGTCAGTCAGTCTCTCTCTCTCTCTGTGTGAGAGTGTGGTCAGTCAGTTTCTCTCTCTCTCTCTCTTTGTGAGTGTGGTCAGTCAGTCTCTCTCTCTCTGAGTGTGGTCAGTCAGTTTCTCTCTTTGTGAGTGTGGTCATTCAGTCTCTCTCTCTCTCTCTGTCTTTGTGAGTGTAGTCAGTCAGTGTCTCTCTGTGTGACTGTGGTCAGTCAGTCTCTCTCTCTCTGTGTGACTGTGGTCAGTCAGTCTCTCTCTCTCTGTGTGAGTGTGGTCAGTCAGTTTCTCTCTCTCTCTGTGTGAGTGTGGTCAGTCAGTCTCTCTCTCTCTGTGACTGTGGTCAGTCAGTCTCTCTCTCTCTCTCTCTATGTGAGTGGTCAGTCAGTCTCTCTCTCTCTCTCTCTATGTGAGTGGTCAGTCAGTCTCTCTCTCTGTGTGAGTGTGGTCAGTCAGTCTCTCTCTGTGCGAGTGTGGTCAGTCAGTCTCTCTCTCTCCATGTGAGTGGTCAGTCAGTCTCTCTCTCTGTGTGAGTGTGGTCAGTCAGTTTCTGTCTCTGAGTGTGGTCAGTCAGTCTCTCTCTCTGAGTGTGGTCAGTCAGTCTCTCTCTCTCTCTCTATGTGAGTGGTCAGTCAGTCTCTCTCTCTCTCTCTATGTGAGTGGTCAGTCAGTCTCTCTCTGTGTGAGTGTGGTCAGTCAGTTTCTCTCTCTCTGTGAGTATGGTCAGTCAGTCAGTCTCACTCTCTCTCTCTCTCTCTGTGTGACTGGTCAGTCAGTCTCTCTCTCTATGGGAGTGGTCAGTCAGTCTCTCTCTCTATGGGAGTGTGGTCAGTCAGTCTCTCTCTCTATGGGAGTGTGGTCAGTCAGTTTCTCTCTCTATGGGAGTGTGGTCAGTCAGTCTCTCTCTCTCTCTCTCTTTGTGAGTGTGGTCATTCAGTCTCTCTCTCTCTCTCTGTCTTTGTGAGTGTAGTCAGTCAGTGTCTCTCTGTGTGACTGTGGTCAGTCAGTCTCTCTCTCTCTGTGTGACTGTGGTCAGTCAGTCTCTCTCTCTCTGTGTGAGTGTGGTCAGTCAGTTTCTCTCTCTCTCTGTGTGAGTGTGGTCAGTCAGTCTCTCTCTCTCTGTGACTGTGGTCAGTCAGTCTCTCTCTCTCTGTGAGTGTGGTCAGTCAGTCTCTCTCTCTCTCTCTCTGTGAGTGGTCAGTCAGTCTCTCTCTCTCTCTCTCTATGTGAGTGGTCAGTCAGTCTCTCTCTCTGTGTGAGTGTGGTCAGTCAGTCTCTCTCTGTGCGAGTGTGGTCAGTCAGTCTCTCTCTCTCCATGTGAGTGGTCAGTCAGTCTCTCTCTCTGTGTGAGTGTGGTCAGTCAGTTTCTGTCTCTGAGTGTGGTCAGTCAGTCTCTCTCTCTGAGTGTGGTCAGTCAGTCTCTCTCTCTGAGTGTGGTCAGTCAGTCTCTCTCTCTCTCTCTATGTGAGTGGTCAGTCAGTCTCTCTCTCTCTCTCTATGTGAGTGGTCAGTCAGTCTCTCTCTGTGTGAGTGTGGTCAGTCAGTTTCTCTCTCTATGTGAGTGGTCAGTCAGTCTCTCTCTGTGTGAGTGTGGTCAGTCAGTCTCTCTCTCTCTCTCTGTGTGACTGGTCAGTCAGTCTCTCTCTCTATGGGAGTGGTCAGTCAGTCTCTCTCTCTATGGGAGTGTGGTCAGTCAGTCTCTCTCTCTATGGGAGTGTGGTCAGTCAGTTTCTCTCTCTATGGGAGTGTGGTCAGTCAGTCTCTCTCTCTCTCTCTCTTTGTGAGTGTGGTCAGTCAGTCTCTCTCTCTGTGTGAGTGTGGTCAGTCAGTTTCTCTCTGTGTGACTGTGGTCAGTCAGTCTCTCTCTCTCTCTCTTTGTGAGTGGTCAGTCAGTCTCTCTCTCTGTGTGAGTGTGGTTAGTCAGTTTCTCTCTGTGTGACTGTGGTCAGTCAGTCTCTCTCTCTCTCTCTCTTTGTGAGTGTGGTCAGTCAGTCTCTCTCTCTCTGTGTGAGTGTGGTCAGTCAGTTTCTCTCTGTGTGAGTGTGGTCAGTGAGTCTCCCTCTCTCGCTGTGTGAGTGTGGTCAGTCAGTCTCTCTCTCTCTCTCTCTCTCTCTCTGTGTGAGTGTGGTCAGTCAGTCTCTCTCTCTCTCTGTGTGAGTGTGGTCAGTCAGTCTCTCTATCTCTATCTATGTGAGTGGTCAGTCAGTCTCTCTCTCTGTGTGAGAGTGTGGTCAGTCAGTCTCTCTCACTCTCTCTATGTGAGTGGTCAGTCAGTCTCTCTCTCTCTCTATGTGAGTGGTCAGTCAGTCTCTCTCTCTGTGTGAGTGTGGTCAGTCAGTTCCTCTCTGTGTGAGTGTGGTCAGTCAGGCTCTCTCTCTCTCTCTCTCTCTCTCTATGTGAGTGGTCAGTCAGTCTCTCTCTCTGTGTGAGTGTGGTCAGTCAGTTTCTCTCTCTGTGTGAGTGTGGTCAGTCAGTTTCTCAATCTGTGTGAGTGTGGTCAGTCAGTTTCTCTCCCTGCGAGTGTGGTCAGTCAGTCTCTCTCTCTCTCTCTCTATGTGAGTGGTCAGTCAGTCTCTCTCTGTGTGAGTGTGGTCAGTCAGATTCTCTCTCTCTCTCTCTGTGGGAGTGGTCAGTCAGTCTCTCTCTCTGTGTGAGTGTGGTCAGTTAGTTTCTCTCTGTGCGAGTGTGGTCAGTCAGTCTCTCTCTCTCTCTGCATGTGAGTGGTCAGTCAGTCTCTCTCTCTGCATGTGAGTGGTCAGTCAGTCTCTCTCTCTATGTGTGAGTGTGGTCAGTCAGTTTCTCTCTCTCTCTCTCTCTATGTGAGTGGTCAGTCAGTCTCTCTCTGTGTGAGTGTGGGCAGTCAGTCTCTCTCTCTCTGTGTGAGTGTGGTCAGTCAGTTTCTCTCTCTCTCTCTCTCTATGTGAGTGGTCAGTCAGTCTCTCTCTCTGTGTGAGTGTGGTCAGTCAGTTTCTCTCTCTCTCTCTCTCTCTCTGAGTGGTCAGTCAGTCAGTCAGTCTCTCTCTCTCTATGTGAGTGGTCAGTCAGTCTCTCTCTGTGTGAGTGTGGTCAGTCAGTCACTCTCTCTCTCTCTCTCTCTCTCTCTCTCTCTCTCTCTCTCTGAGTGGTCAGTCAGTCTCTCTCTCTGAGTGTGGTCAGTCAGTTTCTCTCTGTGAGTGTGGTCATTCAGTTTCTCTTTCTCTCTCTCTCTCTCTCTGTGTGAGTGTGGTCAGTCAGTCTCTCTCTCTCTGTGTGACTGTGGTCAGTCAGTCTCTCTCTCTCTCTCTGTGTGAATGTGGTCAGTCAGTCTCTCTCTGTGTGACTGTGGTCAGTCAGTCTCTCTCTCTCTGTGTGACTGTGGTCAGTCAGTCTCTCTCGCTCTCTCTGTGTGAGTGTGGTCAGTCAGTCTCTCTCTCTCTCTCTCTGTGTGAATGTGGTCAGTCAGTCTCTCTCTCTCTGTGTGACTGTGGTCAGTCAGTCTCTCTCTCTCTGTGTGACTGTGGTCAGTCAGTCTCTCTCTCTCTGTGTGACTGTGGTCAGTCAGTCTCTCTCTCTCTGTGTGACTGTGGTCAGTCAGTCTCTCTCTCTCTCTCTCTCTCTCTATGTGAGTGGTCAGTCAGTCTCTCTCTCTCTGTGTGAGTGTGGTCAGTCAGTTTCTCTCTCTGAGTGTGGTCAGTCAGTTTCTCTCTATGTGAGTGGTCAGTCAGTCTCTCTCTCTATGGGAGTGGTCAGTCAGTCTCTCTCTCTATGGGAGTGTGGTCAGTCAGTCTCTCTCTCTATGGGAGTGTGGTCAGTCAGTTTCTCTCTGTCTGAGTGTGGTCAGTCAGTCTCTCTCTCTTTGTGAGTGTGGTCAGTCAGTCTCTCTCTCTGTGTGAGTGTGGTCAGTCAGTTTCTCTCTCTCTCTCTCTCTTTGTGAGTGTGGTCAGTCAGTCTCTCTCTCTCTGTGTGACTGTGGTCAGTCAGTCTCTCTCTCTCTCTCTGTGTGAATGTGGTCAGTCAGTCTCTCTCTCTCTCTGTGACTGTGGTCAGTCAGTCTCTCTCTCTCTGTGTGACTGTGGTCAGTCAGTCTCTCTCGCTCTCTCTGTGTGAGTGTGGTCAGTCAGTCTCTCTCTCTCTCTCTCTCTGTGAATGTGGTCAGTCAGTCTCTCTCTCTCTGTGTGACTGTGGTCAGTCAGTCTCTCTCTCTCTGTGTGACTGTGGTCAGTCAGTCTCTCTCTCTCTGTGTGAGTGTGGTCAGTCACTCTCTCTCTCTCTCTCTCTCTATGTGAGTGGTCAGTCAGTCTCTCTCTCTCTGTGTGAGTGTGGTCAGTCAGTTTCTCTCTCTGTGTGAGTGTGGTCAGTCAGTTTCTCTCTGTGCGAGTGTGGTCAGTCAGTCTCTCTCTCTCTCTATGTGAGTGGTCAGTCAGTCTCTCTCTGTGTGAGTGTGGTCAGTCAGTCTCTCTCTCTCTCTCTACGTGAGTGGTCAGTCAGTCTCTCTCTCTGTGTGAGTGTGGTCAGTCAGTCTCTCTCTCTCTCTCTCTCTCTCGATGTGAGTGGTCAGTCAGTCTCTCTCTGTGTGAGTGTGGTCAGTCAGTTTCTCCCTCTGTGAGTGTGGTCAGTCAGTTTCTCTCTGTGTGACTGTGGTCAGTCAGTCTCTCTCTCTCTCTCTATGTGAGTGGTCAGTCAGTCTCTCTCTCTCTCTGTGTGAGAGTGTGGTCAGTCAGTTTCTCTCTCTCTCTCTCTTTGTGAGTGTGGTCAGTCAGTCTCTCTCTCTCTGAGTGTGGTCAGTCAGTTTCTCTCTTTGTGAGTGTGGTCATTCAGTCTCTCTCTCTCTCTCTGTCTTTGTGAGTGTAGTCAGTCAGTGTCTCTCTGTGTGACTGTGGTCAGTCAGTCTCTCTCTCTCTGTGTGACTGTGGTCAGTCAGTCTCTCTCTCTCTGTGTGAGTGTGGTCAGTCAGTTTCTCTCTCTCTCTGTGTGAGTGTGGTCAGTCAGTCTCTCTCTCTCTGTGACTGTGGTCAGTCAGTCTCTCTCTCTCTCTCTCTATGTGAGTGGTCAGTCAGTCTCTCTCTCTCTCTCTCTATGTGAGTGGTCAGTCAGTCTCTCTCTCTGTGTGAGTGTGGTCAGTCAGTCTCTCTCTGTGCGAGTGTGGTCAGTCAGTCTCTCTCTCTCCATGTGAGTGGTCAGTCAGTCTCTCTCTCTGTGTGAGTGTGGTCAGTCAGTTTCTGTCTCTGAGTGTGGTCAGTCAGTCTCTCTCTCTGAGTGTGGTCAGTCAGTCTCTCTCTCTCTCTCTATGTGAGTGGTCAGTCAGTCTCTCTCTCTCTCTCTATGTGAGTGGTCAGTCAGTCTCTCTCTGTGTGAGTGTGGTCAGTCAGTTTCTCTCTCTCTGTGAGTATGGTCAGTCAGTCAGTCTCACTCTCTCTCTCTCTCTCTGTGTGACTGGTCAGTCAGTCTCTCTCTCTATGGGAGTGGTCAGTCAGTCTCTCTCTCTATGGGAGTGTGGTCAGTCAGTCTCTCTCTCTATGGGAGTGTGGTCAGTCAGTTTCTCTCTCTATGGGAGTGTGGTCAGTCAGTCTCTCTCTCTCTCTCTCTTTGTGAGTGTGGTCAGTCAGTCTCTCTCTCTGTGTGAGTGTGGTCAGTCAGTTTCTCTCTGTGTGACTGTGGTCAGTCAGTCTCTCTCTCTCTCTCTTTGTGAGTGGTCAGTCAGTCTCTCTCTCTGTGTGAGTGTGGTTAGTCAGTTTCTCTCTGTGTGACTGTGGTCAGTCAGTCTCTCTCTCTCTCTCTCTTTGTGAGTGTGGTCAGTCAGTCTCTCTCTCTCTGTGTGAGTGTGGTCAGTCAGTTTCTCTCTGTGTGAGTGTGGTCAGTGAGTCTCCCTCTCTCGCTGTGTGAGTGTGGTCAGTCAGTCTCTCTCTCTCTCTCTCTCTCTCTGTGTGAGTGTGGTCAGTCAGTCTCTCTCTCTCTCTGTGTGAGTGTGGTCAGTCAGTCTCTCTATCTCTATCTATGTGAGTGGTCAGTCAGTCTCTCTCTCTGTGTGAGAGTGTGGTCCGTCAGTCTCTCTCACTCTCTCTATGTGAGTGGTCAGTCAGTCTCTCTCTCTCTCTATGTGAGTGGTCAGTCAGTCTCTCTCTCTGTGTGAGTGTGGTCAGTCAGTTCCTCTCTGTGTGAGTGTGGTCAGTCAGGCTCTCTCTCTCTCTCTCTCTCTCTCTATGTGAGTGGTCAGTCAGTCTCTCTCTCTGTGTGAGTGTGGTCAGTCAGTTTCTCTCTCTGTGTGAGTGTGGTCAGTCAGTTTCTCAATCTGTGTGAGTGTGGTCAGTCAGTCCCTCTCTCTGTGTGAGTGGTCAGTCAGTCTCTCTCTCTCTCTCTCTATGTGAGTGGTCAGTCAGTCTCTCTCTCTGTGTGAGTGTGGTCAGTCAGTTTCTCTCCCTCCGAGTGTGGTCAGTCAGTCTCTCTCTCTCTCTCTATGTGAGTGGTCAGTCAGTCTCTCTCTGTGTGAGTGTGGTCAGTCAGATTCTCTCTCTCTCTCTCTGTGGGAGTGGTCAGTCAGTCTCTCTCTCTGTGTGAGTGTGGTCAGTTAGTTTCTCTCTGTGCGAGTGTGGTCAGTCAGTCTCTCTCTCTCTCTGCATGTGAGTGGTCAGTCAGTCTCTCTCTCTGCATGTGAGTGGTCAGTCAGTCTCTCTCTCTATGTGTGAGTGTGGTCAGTCAGTTTCTCTCTCTCTCTCTCTCTATGTGAGTGGTCAGTCAGTCTCTCTCTGTGTGAGTGTGGGCAGTCAGTCTCTCTCTCTCTGTGTGAGTGTGGTCAGTCAGTTTCTCTCTCTCTCTCTCTCTCTATGTGAGTGGTCAGTCTGTCTCTCTCTCTGTGTGAGTGTGGTCAGTCAGTTACTCTCTCTCTCTCTCTCTCTCTCTCTCTCTGAGTGGTCAGTCAGTCAGTCAGTCTCTCTCTCTCTATGTGAGTGGTCAGTCAGTCTCTCTCTGTGTGAGTGTGGTCAGTCAGTCACTCTCTCTCTCTCTCTCTCTCTCTCTCTCTCTCTCTGAGTGGTCAGTCAGTCTCTCTCTCTATGTGTGAGTGTGGTCAGTCAGTTTCTCTCTGTGAGTGTGGTCAGTCAGTCTCTCTCTCTCTCTCTCTATGTGAGTGGTCAGTCAGTCTCTCTCTCTGTGTGAGTGTGGTCAGTCAGTTTCTCTCTCTCTCTCTCTTCGTGAGTGTGGTCAGTCAGTCTCTCTCTCTGAGTGTGGTCAGTCAGTTTCTCTCTGTGAGTGTGGTCATTCAGTTTCTCTTTCTCTCTCTCTCTCTCTCTGTGTGAGTGTGGTCAGTCAGTCTCTCTCTCTCTGTGTGACTGTGGTCAGTCAGTCTCTCTCTCTCTCTCTGTGTGAATGTGGTCAGTCAGTCTCTCTCTCTCTGTGTGACTGTGGTCAGTCAGTCTCTCTCTCTCTGTGTGACTGTGGTCAGTCAGTCTCTCTCGCTCTCTCTGTGTGAGTGTGGTCAGTCAGTCTCTCTCTCTCTCTCTCTGTGTGAATGTGGTCAGTCAGTCTCTCTCTCTCTGTGTGACTGTGGTCAGTCAGTCTCTCTCTCTCTGTGTGACTGTGGTCAGTCAGTCTCTCTCTCTCTGTGTGACTGTGGTCAGTCAGTCTCTCTCTCTCTGTGTGACTGTGGTCAGTCAGTCTCTCTCTCTCTCTCTCTCTCTCTATGTGAGTGGTCAGTCAGTCTCTCTCTCTCTGTGTGAGTGTGGTCAGTCAGTTTCTCTCTCTGAGTGTGGTCAGTCAGTTTCTCTCTATGTGAGTGGTCAGTCAGTCTCTCTCTCTATGGGAGTGGTCAGTCAGTCTCTCTCTCTATGGGAGTGTGGTCAGTCAGTCTCTCTCTCTATGGGAGTGTGGTCAGTCAGTTTCTCTCTGTCTGAGTGTGGTCAGTCAGTCTCTCTCTCTTTGTGAGTGTGGTCAGTCAGTCTCTCTCTCTGTGTGAGTGTGGTCAGTCAGTTTCTCTCTCTCTCTCTCTCTTTGTGAGTGTGGTCAGTCAGTCTCTCTCTCTCTGTGTGACTGTGGTCAGTCAGTCTCTCTCTCTCTCTCTGTGTGAATGTGGTCAGTCAGTCTCTCTCTCTCTCTGTGACTGTGGTCAGTCAGTCTCTCTCTCTCTGTGTGACTGTGGTCAGTCAGTCTCTCTCGCTCTCTCTGTGTGAGTGTGGTCAGTCAGTCTCTCTCTCTCTCTCTCTCTGTGAATGTGGTCAGTCAGTCTCTCTCTCTCTGTGTGACTGTGGTCAGTCAGTCTCTCTCTCTCTGTGTGACTGTGGTCAGTCAGTCTCTCTCTCTCTGTGTGACTGTGGTCAGTCACTCTCTCTCTCTCTCTCTCTCTATGTGAGTGGTCAGTCAGTCTCTCTCTCTCTGTGTGAGTGTGGTCAGTCAGTTTCTCTCTCTGAGTGTGGTCAGTCAGTTTCTCTCTATGTGAGTGGTCAGTCAGTCTCTCTCTCTATGGGAGTGGTCAGTCAGTCTCTCTCTCTATGGGAGTGTGGTCAGTCAGTCTCTCTCTCTATGGGAGTGTGGTCAGTCAGTTTCTCTCTGTCTGAGTGTGGTCAGTCAGTCTCTCTCTCTCTCTCTTTGTGAGTGTGGTCAGTCAGTCTCTCTCTCTGTGTGAGTGTGGTCAGTCAGTTTCTCTCTCTCTCTCTCTCTTTGTGAGTGTGGTCAGTCAGTCTCTCTCTCTGTGTGAGTGTGGTCAGTCAGTTTCTCTCTGTGTGACTGTGGTCAGTCAGTCTCTCTCTCTCTCCCTTTGTGAGTGGCAGTCAGTCTCTCTCTCTGTGTGAGTGTGGTTAGTCAGTTTCTCTCTGTGTGACTGTGGTCAGTCAGTCTCTCTCTCTCTCTCTCTTTGTGAGTGTGGTCAGTCAGTTTCTCTCTGTGTGACTGTGGTCAGTCAGTCTCTCTCTCTGTGTGAGTGTGGTCAGTCAGTCTCTGTCTCTCTCTCTCTCTGAGTGTGGTCAGTCAGTCTCTCTCTCTCTGTGAGTGTGGTCAGTCAGTCTCTCTATCTCTATCTATGTGAGTGGTCAGTCAGTCTCTCTCTCTGTGTGAAAGTGTGGTCAGTCAGTCTCTCTCACTCTCTCTATGTGAGTGGTCAGTCAGTCTCTCTCTCTGTGTGAGAGTGTGGTCAGTCAGTTTCTCTCTGTGTGACTGTGGTCAGTCAGTCTCTCTCTCTCTCTGTGTGAGTGTGGTCAGTCAGTCTCTCTCTCTCTCTGTGTGAGTGTGGTCAGTCAGTCTCTCTCTCTCTCTGTGTGAGAGTGGTCAGTCAGTCTCTCTCTCTCTCTGTGTGAGTGTGGTCAGTCAGTCTCTCTATCTCTATCTGTGTGAGTGGTCAGTCAGTCTCTCTCTCTGTGTGAGAGTGTGGTCAGTCAGTCTCTCTCACTCTCTCTATGTGAGTGGTCAGTCAGTCTCTCTCACTCTCTCTATGTGAGTGGTCAGTCAGTCTCTCTCACTCTCTCTATGTGAGTGGTCAGTCAGTCTCTCTCTCTCTCTGTGAGTGTGGTCAGTCAGTCTCTCTCTCTGTGTGAGTGTGGTCAGTCAGGCTCTCTCTCTCTCTCTCTCTGAGTGGTCAGTCAGTCTCTCTGTGTGTGAGTGTGGTCAGTCAGTCTCTCTCTCTCTCTCTCTCTATGTGAGTGGTCAGTCAGTCTCTCTCTCTGTGAGTGTGGTCAGTCAGTTTCTCTCTGAGTGTGGTCATTCAGTCTCTCTCTCTCTCTCTCTGTGTGACTGTGGTCAGTCAGTCTCTCTCTCTCTCTCTGTGTGAGTGTGGTCAGTCAGTCTCTCTCTCTCTCTCTCTCTGTGTGTGAGTGTGGTCAGTCAGTCTCTCTCTCTCTCTGTGTGAGTGTGGTCAGTCAGTCTCTCTCTCTCTCTATGTGAGTGGTCAGTCAGTTTCTCTCTCTGTGTGAGAGTGTGGTCAGTCAGTTTCTCTCTCTGTGTGAGAGTGTGGTCAGTCAGTTTCTCTCTCTCTCTCTCTATGTGAGTGGTCAGTCAGTCTCTCTCTCTGTGTGAGAGTGTGGTCAGTCAGTCTCTCTCTCTCTGTGTGAGTGTGGTCAGTCAGTCTCTCTCTCTCTCTCTCTATGTGAGTGGTCAGTCAGTCTCTCTCTCTGTGTGAGAGTGTGGTCAGTCAGTCTCTCTCTCTCTGTGTGAGTGTGGTCAGTCAGTCTCTCTCTCTCTGTGTGAGTGTGGTCAGTCAGTCTCTCTCTCTCTCTCTCTCTCTCTATGTGAGTGGTCAGTCAGTCTCTCTCTCTCTCTCTCTATGTGAGTGGTCAGTCAGTCTCTCTCTCTGTGTGAGAGTGTGGTCAGTCAGTCTCTCTCACTCTCTCTATGTGAGTGGTCAGTCAGTCTCTCTCTCTCTCTCTATGTGAGTGTGGTCAGTCAGCTTCTCTCTCTGTGTGAGTGTGGTCAGTCAGTTTCTCTCTGTGTGAGTGTGGTCAGTCAGTCTCTCTCTCTCTCTCTCTGTGTGAGTGTTTTCAGTCAGTCTCTCTCTCTCTCTCTCTCTCTGTGTGAGTGGTCAGTCAGTCTCTCTCTCTCTCTCTCTCTCTCTCTATGTGAGTGGTCAGTCAGTCTCTCTCTCTGTGTGAGTGTGGTCAGTCAGTTTCTCTCTGTGCGAGTGTGGTCAGTCAGTCTCTCTCTCTCTCTCTCTCTATGTGAGTGGTCAGTCAGTCTCTCTCTCTGTGTGAGTGTGGTCAGTCAGTCTCTCTCTCTCTCTCTCTCTCTATGTGAGTGGTCAGTCAGTCTCTCTCTCTATGTGAGTGGTCAGTCAGTCTCTCTCTCTATGTGAGTGTGGTCAGTCAGTCTCTCTCTCTGTGTGAGTGGTCAGTCAGTCTCACTCTCTCTCTCTCTCTCTATGTGAGTGGTCAGTCAGTCTCTCTCTCTGTGTGAGTGTGGTCAGTCAGTTTCTCAATCTGTGTGAGTGTGGTCAGTCAGTCCCTCTCTCTGTGTGAGTGTGGTCAGTCAGTCTCTCTCTCTCTCTCTGTGTGAGTGGTCAGTCAGTCTCTCTCTCTCTCTCTCTATGTGAGTGGTCAGTCAGTCTCTCTCTCTGTGTGAGTGTGGTCAGTCAGTTTCTCTCCGTGCGAGTGTGGTCAGTCAGTCTCTCTCTCTCTGTGAGTGGTCAGTCAGTCTCTCTCTCTCTCTGTGTGAGTGTGGTCAGTCAGTCTCTCTCTCTCTCTGTGTGAGTGTGGTCAGTCAGTTTCTCTCTGTGTGAGTGTGGGCAGTCAGTCTCTCTCTGTGTGAGTGTGGGCAGTCAGTCTCTCTCTGTGTGAGTGTGGGCAGTCAGTCTCTCTCTGTGTGAGTGTGGGCAGTCAGTCTCTCTCTGTGTGAGTGTGGGCAGTCAGTCTCTCTCTGTGTGAGTGTGGGCAGTCAGTCTCTCTCTGTGTGAGTGTGGGCAGTCAGTCTCTCTCTGTGTGAGTGTGGGCAGTCAGTCTCTCTCTGTGTGAGAGTGGGCAGTCAGTCTCTCTCTGTGTGAGTGTGGGCAGTCAGTCTCTCTCTGTGTGAGTGTGGGCAGTCAGTCTCTCTCTCTCTCTCTCTCTCTCTCCATGTGAGTGGTCAGTCAGTCTCTCTCTCTCTCTCTCTCTCTCCATGTGAGTGGTCAGTCAGTCAGGTTCTCTCTGTGTGAGTGTGGTCAGTCAGTTTCTCTCTCTCTCTCTCTCTATGTGAGTGGTCAGTCAGTCTCTCTCTCTGTGTGAGTGTGGTCAGTCAGTTTCTCTCTCTGTGTGAGTGTCGTCAGTCAGTTTCTCAATCTGTGTGAGTGTGGTCAGTCAGTCTCTCTCTCTCTCTCTCTGTGTGAGTGTGGTCAGTCAGTCTCTCTCTCTCTCTCTCTCTCTCTGTGGGAGTGGTCAGTCAGTCTCTCTCTCTGTGTGAGTGTGGTCAGTCAGTCTCTCTCTCTCACTCTCTATGTGAGTGGTCAGTCAGTCTCTCTCTTTATGTGAGTGGTCAGTCAGTCTCTCTCTCTATGTGAGTGTGGTCAGTCAGTCTCTCTCTCTATGTGAGTGTGGTCAGTCAGTCTCTCTCTCTTTGTGAGTGGTCAGTCAGTCTCACTCTCTCTCTCTCTCTCTCTCTATGTGAGTGGTCAGTCAGTCTCTCTCTCTGTGTGAGTGTGGTCAGTCAGTTTCTCAATCTGTGTGAGTGTGGTCAGTCAGTCCCTCTCACTGTGTGAGTGTGGTCAGTCAGTCTCTCTCTCTCTCTCTCTCTCTGTGTGAGTGGTCAGTCAGTCTCTCTCTCTCTCTCTCTATGTGAGTGGTCAGTCAGTCTCTCTCTCTGTGTGAGTGTGGTCAGTCAGTTTCTCTCCGTGCGAGTGTGGTCAGTCAGTCTCTCTCTCTGTGAGTGGTCAGTCAGTCTCTCTCTCTGTGTGAGTGTGGTCAGTCAGTCTCTCTCTCTCTCTGTGTGAGTGTGGTCAGTCAGTTTCTCTCTGTGTGAGTGTGGGCAGTCAGTCTCTCTCTCTCTCTCTCTATGTGAGTGGTCAGTCAGTCTCTCTCTCTGTGTGAGTGTGGTCAGTCAGTTTCTCTCTCTCTCTCTCTTCGTGAGTGTGGTCAGTCAGTCTCTCTCTCTGAGTGTGGTCAGTCAGTTTCTCTCTGTGAGTGTGGTCATTCAGTTTCTCTTTCTCTCTCTCTCTCTCTCTCTGTGAGTGTGGTCAGTCAGTCTCTCTCTCTCTGTGTGACTGTGGTCAGTCAGTCTCTCTCTCTCTCTCTGTGTGAATGTGGTCAGTCAGTCTCTCTCTCTCTGTGTGACTGTGGTCAGTCAGTCTCTCTCTCTCTGTGTGACTGTGGTCAGTCAGTCTCTCTCGCTCTCTCTGTGTGAGTGTGGTCAGTCAGTCTCTCTCTCTCTCTCTCTCTGTGTGACTGTGGTCAGTCAGTCTCTCTCTCTCTGTGTGACTGTGGTCAGTCAGTCTCTCTCTCTCTGTGTGACTGTGGTCAGTCAGTCTCTCTCTCTCTGTGTGAGTGTGGTCAGTCACTCTCTCTCTCTCTCTCTCTCTCTCTCTATGTGAGTGGTCAGTCAGTCTCTCTCTCTCTGTGTGAGTGTGGTCAGTCAGTTTCTCTCTCTGAGTGTGGTCAGTCAGTTTCTCTCTATGTGAGTGGTCAGTCAGTCTCTCTCTCTATGGGAGTGGTCAGTCAGTCTCTCTCTCTATGGGAGTGTGGTCAGTCAGTCTCTCACTCTATGGGAGTGTGGTCAGTCAGTTTCTCTCTGTCTGAGTGTGGTCAGTCAGTCTCTCTCTCTCTCTCTTTGTGAGTGTGGTCAGTCAGTCTCTCTCTCTGTGTGAGTGTGGTCAGTCAGTTTCTCTCTCTCTCTCTCTCTTTGTGAGTGTGGTCAGTCAGTCTCTCTCTCTGTGTGAGTGTGGTCAGTCAGTTTCTCTCTGTGTGACTGTGGTCAGTCAGTCTCTCTCTCTCTCCCTTTGTGAGTGGTCAGTCAGTCCCTCTCACTGTGTGAGTGTGGTCAGTCAGTCTCTCTCTCTCTCTCTGTGTGTGAGTGGTCAGTCAGTCTCTCTCTCTCTCTCTCTATGTGAGTGGTCAGTCAGTCTCTCTCTCTCTCTCTGTGAGTGGTCAGTCAGTCTCTCTCTCTCTCTCTCTGTTTGAGTAGTCAGTCAGTCTCTCTCCGTGTGAGTGTGGTCAGTCAGTTTCTCTCCGTGTGAGTGTGGTCAGTCAGTTTCTCTCCGTGTGAGTGTGGTCAGTCAGTTTCTCTCTGTGTGAGTGTGGTCAGTCAGTTTCTCTCTGTGTGACTGTGGTCAGTCAGTCTCTCTCTGTGTGACTGTGGTCAGTCAGTCTCTCTCTCTCTCTGTGTGAGTGTGGTCAGTCAGTCTCTCTCTCTCTCTCTGTGTGAGTGTGGTCAGTCAGTCTCTCTCTCTCTCTCTGTGTGAGTGTGGTCAGTCAGTCTCTCTCTCTCTCTCTGTGTGAGTGTGGTCAGTCAGTCTCTCTCTCTCTCTCTCTCTGTGTGACTGTGGTCAGTCAGTCTCTCTCTCTCTCTCTCTCTGTGTGACTGTGGTCAGTCAGTCTCTCTCTCTCTCTATGTGAGTGGTCAGTCAGTCTCTCTCCCTTTCTGAGAGTGTGGTCAGTCAGTCTCTCTCACTCTCTCTATGTGAGTGGTCAGTCAGTCTCTCTCTCTCTCTTTGTGAGTGGTCAGTCAGTCTCTCGCTCTCTCTATGTGAGTGTGGTCAGTGAGTCTCTCTCTGTGAGAGTGTGGTCAGTCAGTCTCTCTCTCTCTCTCTATGTTAGTGGTCAGTCAGTCTCTCTGTCTGTGTGAGTGTGGTCAGTCAGTTTCTCAATCTGTGTGAGTGTGGACAGTCAGTCTCTCTCTCTCTCTCTCTGTGTGAGTGTGGTCAGTAAGTCTCTCTCTCTCTCTCTCTCTGTGTGAGTGTGGTCAGTCAGTCTCTATCTCTCTCTCTGTGTGAGTGTGGTCAGTCAGTCTCTCTCTCTCTCTGTGTGAGTGGTCAGTCAGTCTCTCTCTCTCTGTGTGAGTGTGGTCAGTCAGTTTCTCTCTGTGCGAGTGTGGTCAGTCAGTCTCTCTCTCTATGCGAGTGGTCAGTCAGTCACTCTCTGTGTGAGTGTGGTGAGTCAGTCTCTCTCTCTCTGTGTGAGTGTGGTCAGTCAGTTTCTCTCTGTGTGAGTGTGGTCAGTCAGTCTCTCTCTCTCTCTCTATGTGAGTGGTCAGTCAGTCTCTCTCTGTGTGAGTGTGGTCAGTCAGTCTCTCTCTCTGTGTGAGTGTGGTCAGTCAGTTTCTCTCTCTGCGTGAGTGTGGTCAGTCAGTCACTCTCTTTCTCTCTCTCTCTTTGTGAGTGGTCAGTCAGTCTCTCTCTCTGTGTGAGTGTGGTCAGTCAGTCTCTCTCTCTGTGTGAGTGTGGTCAGTCAGTCTCTCTCTCTCTCTCTCTTTGTGAGTGGTCAGTCAGTCTCTCTCTCTCTGTGAGTGTGGTCAGTCAGTTTCTCTCTGTGTGAGTGTGGTCAGTCAGTCTCTCTCTCTCTCTCTCTCTCTCTCTCTTTGTGAGTGTGGTCAGTCAGTTTCTCTCTCACTCTCTCTTTGTGAGTGTGGGCAGTCAGTCTCTCTCTCTGTGAGTGTGGTCAGTCAGTCTCTCTCTATGGGAGTGGTCAGTCAGTCTCTCTCTCTCTGTGAGTGTAGTCAGTCAGTTTCTCTCTGTGTGACTGTGGTCAGTCAGTCTCTCTCTCACTCTCTTTGTGAGTGGTCAGTCAGTCTCTCTCTCTGTGTGAGAGTGTGGTCAGTCAGTCTCTCTCACTCTCTCTATGTGAGTGGTCAGTCAGTCTCTCTCTCTCTCTATGTGAGTGGTCAGTCAGTCTCTCTCTCTCTCTATGTGAGTGTGGTCAGTCAGTTTCTCTCTGTGTGACTGTGGTCAGTCAGTCTCTCTCTCTCTCTCTTTGTGAGTGGTCAGTCAGTCTCTCTCTCTGTGTGAGAGTGTGGTCAGTCAGTCTCTCTCACTCTATGTGAGTGGTCAGTCAGTCTCTCTCTCTCTCTCTCTATGTGAGTGGTCAGTCAGTCTCTCACTCTCTCTTTGTGAGTGTGGTCAGTCAGTCTCTCTCTGTGTGAGTGTGGTCAGTCAGTTTCTCTCTCTGTGTGAGTGTGGTCAGTCAGTTTCTCAATCTGTGTGAGTGTGGTCAGTCAGTCTCTCTCTCTCTCTCTGTGTGTGAGTGTGGTCAGTCAGTCTCTCTCTCTCTCTCTGTGGGAGTGGTCAGTCAGTCTCTCTCTCTCTCTCTATGTGAGTGGTCAGTCAGTCTCTCTCTCTCTGTGAGTGTGGTCAGTCAGTTTCTCTCTGTGTGAGTGTGGTCAGTCAGTCTCTCTCTCTCTCTCTGTGGGAGTGGTCAGTCAGTCTCTCTCTCTCTTTCTCTCTCTCTCTCTCTCTATGTGAGTGTGGTCAGTCAGTCTCTCTCTCTCTCTCTGTGGGAGTGGTCAGTCAGTCTCTCTCTCTCTCTCTCTATGTGAGTGTGGTCTGTCAGTTTCTCTCTGCGCGAGTGTGGTCAGTCAGTCTCTCTCTCTCTCTCTATGTGAGTGGTCAGTCAGTCTCTCTCTCTGTGTGAGTGTGGTCAGTCAGTCTCTCTCTCTCTCTGTGAGTGTGGTCAGTCAGTTTCTCTCTGAGTGTGGTCAGTCAGTCTCTCTGTCTCTCGATGTGAGTGGTCAGTCAGTCTCTCTCTGTGTGAGTGTGGTCAGTCAGTTTCTCTCTGTGTGAGTGTGGTCAGTTAGTCACTGTCTCTCTCTCTCTCTCTCTATGTGAGTGGTCAGTCAGTCTCTCTGTGTGAGTGTGTGGTCAGTCAGTTTCTCTCTGTGTGACTGTGGTCAGTCAGTCTCTCTCTCTCTCTGTGTGAGTGGTCAGTCAGTCTCTCTCTCTGTGTGAGTGTGGTCAGTCAGTTTCTCTCTCTCTCTCTCTTTGTGAGTGTGGTCAGTCAGTCTCTCTCTCTGTGTGTGGTCAGTCAGTTTCTCTCTCTGTGAGTGTGGTCAGTCAGTTTCTCTCTGTGTGACTGTGGTCAGTCAGTTTCTCTCTGTGTGACTGTGGTCAGTCAGTCTCTCTCTCTCTTTGAGAGTGTGGTCAGTCAGTTTCTCTCTGTGTGACTGTGGTCAGCCAGTCTCTCTCTCTGTGTGAGTGTGGTCAGTCAGTTTCTCTCTGTGTGAGTGTGGTCAGTCTCTCTCTCTCTCTCTGTGTGAGTGTGGTCAGTCAGTTTCTCTGTGTGAGTGTGGTCAGTCTCTCTCTCTCTCTCTCTGTGAGTGGCCAGTCAGTTTCTCTCTCTATGTGAGTGGTCAGTCAGTCTCTCTCTCTCTCTCTCTATGTGAGTGGTCAGTCAGTCTCTCTCCATGTGAGTGGTCAGTCAGTCTCTCTCTCTATGTGAGTGGTCAGTCAGTCTCTCTCTCTATGTGAGTGGTCAGTCAGTCTCTCTCTCTATGTGAGTGGTCAGTCAGTCTCTCTCTGTGTGAGTAGTCAGTCAGTTTCTCTCTCTATGTGAGTGGTCAGTCAGTCTCTCTCTCTCTCTCTATGTGAGTGGTCAGTCAGTCTCTCTCTGTGTGAGTAGTCAGTCAGTTTCTCTCTCTATGTGAGTGGTCAGTCAGTCTCTCTCTCTCTCTATGTGAGTGGTCAGTCAGTTTTTCTCTCTATGTGAGTGGTCAGTCAGTCTCTCTCTCTCTATGTGAGTGGTCAGTCAGTCTCTCTCTCTCTCTGTGTGTGTGTGTGGTCAGTCAGTCTCTCTCTCTCTCTCTGTGTGTGTGGTCAGTCAGTCTCTCTCTCTCTCTCTGTGAGTGGTCAGTCAGTCTCTCTCTCTCTATGTGAGTGGTCAGTCAGTCTCTCTCTCTCTATGTGAGTGGTCAGTCAGTCTCTCTCTATGTGTGTGGTCAGTCAGTTTCTCTCTGTGTGAGTGTGGTCAGTCAGTTTCTCTCTCTGTGTGAGTGTGGTCAGTCTCTCTCTCTCTCTGTGTGAGTGTGGTCAGTCAGTTTCCCTCTCTCTCTCTCTATGTGAGTGGTCAGTCAGTCTCTCTCTCTGTGTGAGTGTGGTCAGTCAGTTTCTCTCTGTGTGAGTGTGGTCAGTCTCTCTCTCTCTCTCTCTCTGTGTGAGTGTGGTCAGTCAGTTTCTCTGTGTGAGTGTGGTCAGTCTCTCTCTCTCTCTCTCTCTCTCTGTGAGTGGTCAGTCAGTTTCTCTCTCTATGTGAGTGGTCAGTCAGTCTCTCTCTCTCTCTCTCTCTATGTGAGTGGTCAGTCAGTCTCTCTCTGTGTGAGTGGTCAGTCAGTCTCTCTCTCTCTCTCTCTCTCTCTGTGAGTGGTCAGTCAGTCTCTCTCTCTGTGAGTGGTCAGTCAGTGTCTCTCTCTCTGTGAGTGGTCAGTCAGTCTCTCTCTCTCTGTGAGTGGTCAGTCAGTCTCTCTCTCTCTGTGAGTGGTCAGTCAGTCTCTCTCTCTCTGAGTGGTCAGTCAGTCTCTCTCTCTCTCTCTATGTGAGTGATCAGTCAGTCTCTCTCTCTCTCTCTCCATGTGAGTGGTCAGTCAGTCTCTCTCTCTCTCTCTATGTGAGTGGTCAGTCAGTCTCTCTCTGTGTGAGTGGTCAGTCAGTTTTTCTCTCTCTATGTGAGTGGTCAGTCAGTCCCTCTATGTGAGTGGTCAGTCAGTCAGTCTCTCTCTCTCTCTCTCTCTCTCTCTGTGTGGTCAGTCAGTCTCTCTCTATGTGAGTGGTCAGTCAGTCTCTCTCTCTCTCTCTATGTGAGTGGTCAGTCAGTCTCTCTCTGTGTGAGTGGTCAGTCAGTCTCTCTCTCTCGGTGTGAGTGGTCAGTCCGTCTCTATCTCTCTCTCTGTGTGTGGTCAGTCAGTCTCTCTCTGTGTGAGTGGTCAGTCAGTTTTTCTCTCTCTATGTGAGTGGTCAGTCAGTCTCTCTCTCTCTATGTGAGTGGTCAGTCAGTCTCTCTCTCTCTATGTGAGTGGTCAGTCAGTCTATCTCTCTCTCTCTCTGTGTGTGGTCAGTCAGTTTCTCTCTGTGTGAGTGTGGTCAGTCAGTTTCTCTCTGTGTGAGTGTGGTCAGTCAGTTTCTCTCTCTCTCTCTCTCTGTGTGAGTGGTCAGTCAGTCTCTCTCTCTCTCTCTGTGGGGTCAGTCAGTTTCTCTCTGTGTGAGTGTGGTCAGTCTCTCTCTCTCTCTCTCTCTGTGAGTGTGGTCAGTCAGTTTCTCTGTGTGAGTCTGGTCAGTCTTTCTCTCTCTCTCTCTCTGTGAGTGGTCAGTCAGTTTCTCTCTGTGTGAGTGGTCAGTCACTTTCTCTCTCTATGTGAGTGGTCAGTCAGTCTCTCTCTCTCTCTCTCTATGTGAGAGGTCAGTCAGTCTCTCTCTGTGTGAGTGGTCAGTCAGTCTCTCTCTCTGTGAGTGGTCAGTCAGTCTCTCTCTCTGTGAGTGGTCAGTCAGTCTCTCTCTCTATGTGAGTGGTCAGTCAGTCTCTCTCTCTATGTGAGTGGTCAGTCAGTCTCTCTCTCTATGTGAGTGGTCAGTCAGTCTCTCTCTGTGTGAGTGGTCAGTCAGTCTCTCTCTGTGAGTGGTCAGTCAGTCTCTCTCTCTCTCTATGTGAGTGGTCAGTCAGTCTCTCTCTCTCTCTATGTGAGTGGTCAGTCAGTCTCTCTCTCTCTCTCTATGTGAGTGGTCAGTCAGTCTCTCTCTCTCGGTGTGTGTGAGTGGTCAGTCAGTTTCTCTCTCCATGTGAGTGGTCAGTCAGTCTCTCTCTCTCTATCAGAGTAGTCAGTCTCTCTCTCTCTCTATGTGAGTGGTCAGTCAGTCTCTCTCTCTCTATGTGAGTGGTCAGTCAGTCTCTCTCTCTCTCTATGTGAGTGGTCAGTCAGTCTCTCTCTCTCTCTGTGTGGTCAGTCAGTCTCTCTCTCTCTCTGTGAGTGTGGTCAGTCAGTTTCTCTCTGAGTGTGGTCAGTCAGTCTCTCTCTCACTCGATGTGAGTGGTCAGTCAGTCTCTCTCTGTGTGAGTGTGGTCAGTCAGTTTCTCTCTGTGTGAGTGTGGTCAGTTAGTCACTGTCTCTCTCTCTCTCTCTCTATGTGAGTGGTCAGTCAGTCTCTCTGTGTGAGTGTGTGGTCAGTCAGTTTCTCTCTGTGTGACTGTGGTCAGTCAGTCTCTCTCTCTCTCTGTGTGAGTGGTCAGTCAGTCTCTCTCTCTGTGTGAGTGTGGTCAGTCAGTTTCTCTCTCTCTCTCTCTCTTTGAGAGTGTGGTCAGTCAGTCTCTCTCTCTGTGTGAGTGTGGTCAGTCAGTTTCTCTCTCTGTGTGAGTGTGGTCAGTCAGTTTCTCTCTCTGTGTGAGTGTGGTCAGTCAGTTTCTCTCTGTGTGACTGTGGTCAGTCAGTTTCTCTCTGTGTGACTGTGGTCAGTCAGTCTCTCTCTCTCTTTGAGAGTGTGGTCAGTCAGTCTCTCTCTCTCTCTGTCTTTGTGAGTGTAGTCAGTCAGTTTCTCTCTGTGTGACTGTGGTCAGCCAGTCTCTCTCTCTGTGTGAGTGTGGTCAGTCAGTTTCTCTCTGTGTGAGTGTGGTCAGTCTCTCTCTCTCTCTCTGTGTGAGTGTGGTCAGTCAGTTTCTCTGTGTGAGTGTGGCCAGTCAGTTTCTCTCTGTGTGAGTGGTCAGTCAGTTTCTCTCTCTATGTGAGTGGTCAGTCAGTCTCTCTCTCTCTCTCTCTCTCCATGTGAGTGGTCAGTCAGTCTCTCTCCATGTGAGTGGTCAGTCAGTCTCTCTCTCTATGTGAGTGGTCAGTCAGTCTCTCTCTCTATGTGAGTGGTCAGTCAGTCTCTCTCTCTATGTGAGTGGTCAGTCAGTTTCTCTCTGTGTGAGTGGTCAGTCAGTCTCTCTCTCTATGTGAGTGGTCAGTCAGTCTCTCTCTCTATGTGAGTGGTCAGTCAGTCTCTCTCTGTGTGAGTGGTCAGTCAGTCTCTCTCTGTGTGAGTAGTCAGTCAGTTTCTCTCTCTATGTGAGTGGTCAGTCAGTCTCTCTCTCTCTCTCTATGTGAGTGGTCAGTCAGTCTCTCTCTGTGTGAGTAGTCAGTCAGTTTCTCTCTCTATGTGAGTGGTCAGTCAGTCTCTCTCTCTCTCTATGTGAGTGGTCAGTCAGTTTTTCTCTCTCTATGTGAGTGGTCAGTCAGTCTCTCTCTCTCTCTCTCTATGTGAGTGGTCAGTCACTCTCTCTCTCTATGTGAGTGGTCAGTCAGTCTCTCTCTATGTGAGTGGTCAGTCAGTCTCTCTCTCTCGGTGTGTGTGAGTGGTCTGTCAGTTTCTCTCTCCATGTGAGTGGTCAGTCAGTCTCTCTCTCTCTATGTGAGTGGTCAGTCAGTCTCTCTCTCTCTCTCTGAGTGTGTGTGGTCAGTCAGTCTCTCTCTCTCTCTCTGTGAGTGGTCAGTCAGTCTCTCTCTCTCTCGGTGTGTGTGAGTGGTCAGTCAGTTTCTCTCTCTCGGTGTGTGTGAGTGGTCAGTCAGTCTCTCTCTCTCTATGTGAGTGGTCAGTCAGTCTCTCTCTATGTGTGTGGTCAGTCAGTTTCTCTCTGTGTGAGTGTGGTCAGTCAGTTTCTCTCTCTGTGTGAGTGTGGTCAGTCTCTCTCTCTCTCTGTGTGAGTGTGGTCAGTCAGTTTCTCTCTCTCTCTCTCTATGTGAGTGGTCAGTCAGTCTCTCTCTCTGTGTGAGTGTGGTCAGTCAGTTTCTCTCTGTGTGAGTGTGGTCAGTCTCTCTCTCTCTCTCTCTCTGTGTGAGTGTGGTCAGTCAGTTTCTCTGTGTGAGTGTGGTCAGTCTCTCTCTCTCTCTCTCTCTCTCTCTCTGTGAGTGGTCAGTCAGTTTCTCTCTCTATGTGAGTGGTCAGTCAGTCTCTCTCTCTCTCTCTCTCTCTATGTGAGTGGTCAGTCAGTCTCTCTCTGTGTGAGTGGACAGTCAGTCTCTCTCTCTCTCTCTCTCTCTCTCTCTCTCTGTGAGTGGTCAGTCAGTCTCTCTCTCTGTGAGTGGTCAGTCAGTGTCTCTCTCTGTGAGTGGTCAGTCAGTGTCTCTCTCTGTGAGTGGTCAGTCAGTGTCTCTCTCTCTGTGAGTGGTCAGTCAGTCTCTCTCTCTCTGTGAGTTGTCAGTCAGTCTCTCTCTCTCTGTGAGTGGTCAGTCAGTCTCTCTCTCTCTCTGAGTGGTCAGTCAGTCTCTCTCTCTCTGTAAGTGGTCAGTCAGTCTCTCTCTCTCTGTGAGTGGTCAGTCAGTCTCTCTCTCTCTGTGAGTGGTCAGTCAGTCTCTCTCTCTCTGTGAGTGGTCAGTCAGTCTCTCTCTCTCTGAGTGGTCAGTCAGTCTCTCTCTCTCTGAGTGGTCAGTCAGTCTCTCTCTCTCTGAGTGGTCAGTCAGTCTCTCTCTCTCTCTCTATGTGAGTGATCAGTCAGTCTCTCTCTCTCTCTCTATGTGAGTGGTCAGTCAGTCTCGCTCTGTGTGAGTGGTCAGTCAGTTTTTCTCTCTCTATGTGAGTGGTCAGTCAGTCCCTCTATGTGAGTGGTCAGTCAGTCAGTCTCTCTCTCTCTCTCTGTGTGTGTGGTCAGTCAGTCTCTCTCTATGTGAGTGGTCAGTCAGTCTCTCTCTCTCTCTCTATGTGAGTGGTCAGTCAGTCTCTCTCTGTGTGAGTGGTCAGTCAGTTTTTCTCTCTCTATGTGAGTGGTCAGTCAGTCTCTCTCTCTCTATGTGAGTGGTCAGTCAGTCTCTCTCTATGTGAGTGGTCAGTCAGTCTCTCTCTCTCTCTCTCTTTGTGTGTGGTCAGTCAGTTTCTCTCTGTGTGAGTGTGGTCAGTCAGTTTCTCTCTCTCTCTCTCTCTGTGTGAGTGGTCAGTCAGTCTCTCTCTCTCTCTGTGTGGGGTCAGTCAGTTTCTCTCTGTGTGAGTGTGGTCAGTCTCTCTCTCTCTCTCTCTCTGTGAGTGTGGTCAGTCAGTTTCTCTGTGTGAGTGTGGTCAGTCTTTCTCTCTCTCTCTCTCTCTGTGAGTGGTCAGTCAGTTTCTCTCTGTGTGAGTGGTCAGTCACTTTCTCTCTCTATGTGAGTGGTCAGTCAGTCTCTCTCTCTCTCTCTCTATGTGAGTGGTCAGTCAGTCTCTCTCTCTGTGAGTGGTCAGTCAGTCACTCTCTCTGTGAGTGGTCAGTCAGTCTCTCTCTCTGTGAGTGGTCAGTCAGTCTCTCTCTCTATGTGAGTGGTCAGTCAGTCTCTCTCTCTATGTGAGTGGTCAGTCAGCCTCTCTCTCTATGTGAGTGGTCAGTCAGTCACTCTCTGTGTGAGTGGTCAGTCAGTCTCTCTCTGTGTGAGTGGTCAGTCAGTCTCTCTCTGTGTGAGTGGTCAGTCAGTCTCTCTCTGTGTGAGTGGTCAGTCAGTCTCTCTCTCTCTCTCTATGTTAGTGGTCAGTCAGTCTCTCTCTCTCTCTCTATGTGAGTGGTCAGTCAGTCTCTCTCTCTCTCTCTATGTGAGTGGTCAGTCAGTCTCTCTCTCTCGGTGTGTGTGAGTGGTCAGTCAGTTTCTCTCTCCATGTGAGTGGTCAGTCAGTCTCTCCCTCTCTATCAGAGTAGTCAGTCTCTCTCTCTCTCTATGTGAGTGGTCAGTCAGTCTCTCTCTCTCTATGTGAGTGGTCAGTCAGTCTCTCTCTCTCTATGTGAGTGGTCAGTCAGTCTCTCTCTATGTGAGTGGTCAGTCAGTCTCTCTCTATGTGAGTGGTCAGTCAGTCTCTCTCTGTGAGTGGTCAGTCAGTCTCTCTCTCTCTATGTGAGTGGTCAGTCAGTCTCTCTCTCTCTATGTGAGTGGTCAGTCAGTCACTCTCTCTCTACGTGAGTGGTCAGTCAGTCTCTCTCTGTGTGAGTGGTCAGTCAGTCTCTCTCTGTGTGAGTGGTCAGTCAGTCTCTCTCTGTGTGAGTGGTCAGTCAGTCTCGCTCTCTCTATGTGAGTGGTCAGTCAGTCTCTCTCTATGTGAGTGCTCAGTCAGTCTCTCTCTATGTGAGTGGTCAGTCAGTCTCTCTCTCTCTATGTGAGTTGTCAGTCAGTCTCTCTCTCTCTATGTGAGTGGTCAGTCAGTCTCTCTCTCTCTACGTGAGTGGTCAGTCAGTCTCTCTCTCTCTACGTGAGTGGTCAGTCAGTCTCTCTCTCTCTACGTGAGTGGTCAGTCAGTCTCTCTCTGTGTGAGTGGTCAGTCAGTCTCTCTCTATGTGAGTGGTCAGTCAGTCTCTCTCTCTCTATGTGAGTGGTCAGTCAGTCTCTCTCTATGTGAGTGCTCAGTCAGTCTCTCTCTATGTGAGTGCTCAGTCAGTCTCTCTCTATGTGAGTGGTCAGTCAGTCTCTCTCTGTGAGTGGTCAGTCAGTCTCTCTCTCTCTATGTGAGTTGTCAGTCAGTCTCTCTCTCTCTATGTGAGTGGTCAGTCAGTCTCTCTCTCTCTATGTGAGTGGTCAGTCAGTCTCTCTCTCTCTATGTGAGTTGTCAGTCAGTCTCTCTCTCTCTACGTGAGTGGTCAGTCAGTCTCTCTCTCTCTACGTGAGTGGTCAGTCAGTCTCTCTCTCTCTCTACGTGAGTGGTCAGTCAGTCTCTCTCTCTCTACGTGAGTGGTCAGTCAGTCTCTATCTATGTGAGTGGTCAGTCAGTCTCTCTCTATGTGAGTGGTCAGTCAGTCTCTCTCTATGTGAGTGGTCAGTCAGTTTTTCTCTCTCTATGTGAGTGGTCAGTCAGTCTCTCTCTCTCTCTCTCTCTCTCTGTGTGTGGTCAGTCAGTCTCTCTCTCTCTACGTGAGTGGTCAGTCAGTCTCTCTCTCTCTACGTGAGTGGTCAGTCAGTCTCTCTCTCTCTCTACGTGAGTGGTCAGTCAGTCTCTCTCTCTCTACGTGAGTGGTCAGTCAGTCTCTATCTATGTGAGTGGTCAGTCAGTCTCTCTCTATGTGAGTGGTCAGTCAGTCTCTCTCTATGTGAGTGGTCAGTCAGTTTTTCTCTCTCTATGTGAGTGGTCAGTCAGTCTCTCTCTCTCTCTCTCTCTCTGTGTGTGGTCAGTCAGTCTCTCTCTGTGTGAGTGGTCAGTCAGTTTTTCTCTCTCTATGTGAGTGGTCAGTCAGTCTCTCTCTCTCTCTCTCTATGTGAGTGGTCAGTCACTCTC